>NW_007246481.1:482228-537138 GCF_000164805.1 Carlito syrichta
GGAAGGATAGCCGGAGCCCAGCAGGTCGAGGTTGCGGTGGCCGGGAACGGCCACTGCACTCCAGTCTGGGCGACCGAGTGAGACTCCAACTCAAAAAAAAAAAAAAAAAGAAAAGAAAAGAAGAAAACAGGCAAGAGCCCTCAGAGGAAGATTACTCAGGTGCTGTAAGGAATAACCACTTCCTTTTCCTTAATGAGCCCAGCCTCATTGACCACTGCTATGACACGTGTGTGAAAATGATGACCAGAGAGAGGCATTAAACACCTTGCCCAGAATCACACAGCTCATCAGTCTTAGGAACTGGGGTTTGAACAAAGATCTTGGTGATTCAAACACCATGAGTCCTTAGCCAATATTCTCTGCTAATCAGGTCTCCTTCTCATCCTCATTTGAACAACGGATTGAACTCAATGCAAGGGGTTGATTCCAACAGTTTGGCTTGCTGTGAAGGCCCTGCCAGGTTGTCTCTGCTGCCTGGTAACTCCTTCCTTCACTTTCTGCCCGACCCACCTCCCTAGGATTTCAGCCTAAGTTTGCTTTTTTTCCTTGCCCACGTAGCTGTGGAGATAAGCACATATTGTAAAGACCGTTGCTTCCTCTAGAGTGGACCTGCCTCTCTGCCTCTTAATAAATCCTTACGGCAGTTATCGTTCAAAATAGACATCTGAGTACTTGTTGGAGTCATGGGGTCTGTGGGCTTCACTGAACCTTGGAAAAGGAAGCCACTAGTGCACTGGTGGAACTTTTAAATAGAAGGCCTTCCCTTCCACTGCGTGAGGGTAAACCTCTTTATTCTGGTGAGCTTGGGAAGATAAAAGTGAAAGCCTTCCTTTTATAAAGGTGGAGAAAAACATGTGTTTCCTTTTATTGCTAGTGCCATACTCAATACGAATGATGCATTTTCTCTTTTAAAAAAAAAGTTGCTGCCAGGCGTGGTGGCTCACGAGGCCTATAATCCCAGCACTTTGGGAGGCCGAGGTGAGAGGATTGCCTGAGCCCACGGGTTCGAGAGCAGCCCGGGTGACTTGGCGAGAATTCATCTCTACAATAAATAAAAAATTAACCGGGCGTGGGGACACGTGTCTGTAGTTCTGGCTACTTGGAAGGCTGAGGCTGGAGGATCGCCTGAGCCCAGCAGGTCGAGGCCGCGGTGGCCGGGAGCGGCCACTGCCCTCCAGTCTGGGTGACAGTGAGACTCCAACTCAAAAAGAAAAAAAAAAAAGTGAGTTTCCTTTTATTGCTAGTGCTATACTCAATAAGAATGATACATTTTCTCTTTTTAAAAAAAGTTGCTTTAAGAAAAACAGCCAGTGAGGAAGAGAAAGTGCGTGGTGACTAAGAGGAAAAACAGGGACTCCATAGATTGGTGAAATACCTCATTTGCAAACTCAGCTCTTAGGAAGATGAGGTTGGTCCTGTTGCGCAATTTTCACTGGCGAGCGTGAGGTCCAAGCTGGGTGTGGCAAGCACAGCCTGGTGTGTGCCTTCTGCCTTGTGCACCTGTGGGGTGGGCCCTACTTTTTCCTGGCTGGACCTGTCCTTTTCCCTCTTTCTCTCTCTACCCTCACATGCCTCTGCATGGCGAACATCACATAAACGCCTGCACTATATCCCCACCCAATGTATGGCGTACAGGTTTTTTCCAGCTGGCTACTTCACAGAGGGCATTATATTTTCAGGAGTGGCCACAGCCTGGTGGCCAAACCGAGGAGCAAGATCTGATCCTCAGGTTAGCAATTCGGCTTTACCTGACCACCCAAGAGTCCAGTGGTAGTGATCCCCGCTTATCAAAATCGTGAAAGGCTGCTTTCAAAACTCAAATTTTTAAGCGCAGGGGAGATAAAATCATACATTTTACTCACTCGTCGCAAGGGTCATGGTTGATACCCCTATGGCAAAAGGCAGAGTAAAGAGAACCGTGTAACACGTTTGTGTAACCAACATTTTTTGAGACCCAGAGGGATTCAGGAATGATGACCCAAAGACCCAGGGAAAGCTGTGCATTTTTATGTATAGGTTAGATGACAAATGGACAGTTATGTAGAAATATAATTGGACACAAGGAGTATGATCTAAAGGTGGTAAGCCAGGGGAAACTTAGCAAGGCCTGTCTGTTTGGATTTTTCTTGGCTTCTCTGGGCAGCATTCCTGTTCTCCACGTATGGGGCAGGACATCTGTCACACGAGGGGCTCATGACCTATTTTCAGGGAAAGCAAATGCTGAGGGAAGTTCAGAGGATGTGCCTTCTGCTTCTACTGTTTTCTCCATTTCCCAGCTGCCTTATTTAAGCGTAGTAGGTTCTAACCTCTCACAAAAGTTATATTAGGTTTTTGTTCATTATTATTATTTTTTGAGTCGGGGGTCGCCCGGGAAGAGTACAATGGAACGATCACAGCTCACTGCAACTTCGACCTCCTGTGCTCAGGCAATCCTCCTGCCTCAGCCTCCAAATTTTTAGTAGAGATGATGTCTCCCTATGTTGCCCCGACTGATCTCAAACTCCTAGGCTAAAACAGTCCTCCCGCCTTGTCCTTCCAAAGTACTGGGAGTACCGGCGTGAGCCACCGTGCCTGGCAGTAATTTTAATCAACAAGCAGACACCGTTGGGCCAGCACAGAATGACTATGTCCCTCAGAGGCGGGTAGTCCTGAGTTCAGATCACCACCAACATTTCTAGCTGTGTGGCCTCAAGTCCATTTCTCTCTCCAAGTCTGTTTTCTGATCTCTAGCCACATAACAGCTACTTCACCGGGTTCTTGGGAGGGTTAAGTGAGAGAACATCCCTGGGATCCTCCGGCAGAATAGCTGACAGGCTGATGCTCACATTCTGTGGCTCCCGGCACTTTCTGCAAGAAAACTTCCCGGAAGGGAAAGCATTTGGAAAGCAAAACGAGTAACATTGAAAAAAGGCAACCAGATATGTTTCAGTAATTTTAAAGGAGCACTGTACAATGAAACTCTAGAAACTTAACACATTTGTAAAATAACCGTCATTTCTAGTCCACTAGGTAAGGTGTTCTCTCGCCTGGTCTTTCTGGAGAAATCCAGCAGTGCGTTCAAGCTAAATGAAGGAAGAAAAGGGGAATCCTTTAAATACAAAAGTCTGGGCACTTGTGTACCTCATCCTGAATTGTACCCCACATCTTTAAAAATAAAAAATCTGAGAAAGCACTGCTCAGCTCAGAACCCAACAGCTCAATTCAAGCAGGATGAAAAACCTTATTCTTGATGAAGGCCTTTTCCTAAAGAGGACCCTTACTTTTTCAAAACCCCCAGCAGAAATAACCCTCAGCTTTTTTCTCTCTTCACCATTGCCGCCCTCCAGAAATGTCAGGGGTGCTCCTACCTCAGAATCTTTGTGTTTGCCTTTCTGCTGCCTGGAACGATTTCCCTACAGAGTCATCTTGGGCAAGAGTTCTGGAGAAAGTTGTCCTCTCCACCGTGTGTGTGTTTGTATCAGTTCATGGGAATGTCCATTTCTGACTCATGCCCCGAATCTTCTTCAGGTCCAGATTGACTAGGTTTATTATCCTGTACAAGCTGGCATCTGGGGAGAAAGCTTGCTGAATAAGCAGCCTGGAAGTATGTAAATACATGTAGAATTATTCCATATTTTAGATCCAGAAAGGCCTGTGGACACGGGTGGGTGCACATGCTAAAATAAGAGCTGGCATAAATTTTAACCTAGAATTGGGATTTAAAATGGAATTTTGTTTGAGCTTCAAATGGACTTCCTTGAACTCACTCAAAGGAATCAATAAATAAATATAAAAACTGATTACATGCCAGGGTGCATCTTGACATGCAGATTGGGGATATTTGCATCGATATTATAGGAAAGAATATTTTGTGGCAGATTATCTGTATATCTGATAACAGTTGTTAATCAAGTTGGGAAAGTAATTGAATCGTTGGACTTAGATATTCACTAATTCAAGTGTGTAATGGAATTGTTGTGGTGAGTCTCTGCTGAAAATAGTTAGCTGTAGATTTATGAGTTAGAATCAGACCTTGTTCATCTACAGGAAGTATGTGGGAAATAGTTGTGGTACATATATGTGTGCCTCTGCCTGTATCTGCCTATTTGTATGCATGAAACCAAAGTTCAAGAACCTGTCACTGCAAACATCAAATACCTGTCTCTCCTCTTTTTTTCCTTCCTTCCTTTTCCTTCTCTTCCTGCGTTGTTTATATAGTCAATGAGCAAATGATACCTGCTCTAAAAGTGTCCATTATTATAGTGTTATATATAGTATTATAGTCTTATAAAATGTCCATTATTATATTTTGAAATAATGGCATACTATTTGGCATATAATAGGTATGTAATAATATCAGCAGAATGAATGAATGGATTTCTTCAGTGTGGACCAGATAGAAAGCGCCATGCTAAACCCTAAAAGACAGCTGTTATCCAAAATCAGTTTTGTGCCCCGGAAGGTTGCAGTGTTTTTGTGGAGATAAAGCACACTCTCCTTGCACGACTCAGTGCGATAGACTGTAAGAAGCAAAATGACTGCTATGGTCAGTATTGTTGGAAATCAGAGACGAGCTGGACACGTGGACTGTGTCATGAGGAGTGATAGATTCTAGAATTTGAATGGAAAGAAAGGGAGAATGCGGTGGAACAGCATGAGCTATGTGTACCTCAAAGGGGTCAGAGCAGTGGGGTCATGCAAAGAATGAGTGGTAGAAAAATATGGATTCATCCTGTAGAAAGTCATGAGTGTGAGCAGAGCTGTGGGGTTCTCAATCCAGTAGCTGCAAGGAACCTTTGCTTATTTCTGAGCAAGAAAGGGACACGGTGTAATCAACCCTTTAATAAGATTAATATGTGGACGCAGCTGAATGCAGCACAGACCATCTGTTGGGAAACAAAGTAGATGTTTGTGTGAACCTGTGAGTTGATATGATAGGTGAGTGCCGGTCTGATTAATTATAAACTCCCTTGGGTCAGATAAGCAGGTAAATGAAGGGGCTAGTCTTAAGGTGAGCACAGTTTATGGAGGCTCAAATTCAAGTGTAATACTTGAGAGAAGTATCAGTTCAGGAAGCTCTAATGTACACACATTAATTTTTCAAGCAGAGATAAACTTCTCCGTCAATCCTATAGCCTGTGCTTCTGAATGAGGCTAATAGAATATGAGTGCCTGGTTTTGGATTAGATTATTTTGTTGTTGTGTCTTATGTTTGTCTTACTTTTTTGGTGCACAGTGGGGCATGCTTTTAGCCCTTTAAATATCTTAATAATGTTTAGATGCCCTATTGGAATGCAATTTGATACAATAGATAATAACGTAGCCACCATAGACAGACAGCCCTGGATTTTATTTTTTTTTATTATTTTATTTTATTTATTTATTTATTTATTTATTTGAGTTGGAGTCTCACTCTGTCGCCCAGACTGGAGTGCAGTGGCTGCTCCCAGCCACCGCAGCCTCGACCTGCTGGGCTCCGGCGATCCTTCCGCCTCAGCCTTCCGAGTAGCCGGAATTACAAGCATGCGCTACCACGCCCGACTGATTTTTTGATTTATTGTAGAGATGAGGTCTCGCTGCCCAGGTGGGTCTCGAACCCGTGGGCTCAGGCAATCCACTCACCTCAGCCTCCCAAAGGCGCGGGATGACAGGCTGAGCCACCGAGCCCGGCAACCCTGGATTTTAAATGCTGACTTCGCTAGGTTTCTTGGGTAGGTTACAACTTGAGCCCATTTTGCCAGTTAATACTTAAGGACTTCACAGAGGGTTGTAATTGGATTCGTATATATGCAGTAATCGTTATTGCAATATGATAACAGTTAATATTCACCTACTATATGCTATACACGGTGCCTAGAGCACAAATTCATGATCTCAATTGATTGAGTAGATACTTCAGTAAAATCTTAGATCTGTCTGCTTCTCCAGTAAGAAATGTACACTATGCCACAATGAAAACTGTATGTGCCTTGCTTCTGTGCTGTAGTGTACACTTCTGCATGTGCGTGTGTGTGTGTGTGTGTGTGTGTGTGTGTGTGTGTGTGTGTGTGTATGTGTGTGTGTGTAGGAGAGAGAAATGAAAGGTGGCAGAGGCTGAAAGGTGAGTTACAGGTTACAATGGCAACCAAGAGGCTTCCTTGCAGGAATCAAGTGAGGCAGACTTACAGGACGCAGCAGGTTCTGCTTTTGGTTTTCCCATGTAATTCCATGCCTTGCCCAGAATGGGACTGGTTGGTGTTCCATCATTGCCAGCTGGCTTGGGACAGGCTTCTCTAACTGGAGCATAAATGCTGAAGTATTGGGATATCTGTTCCCTGGGTTTTGTTTCTGTAAGACCCAGGTTTACATTTTATGTAGTTCTTCTCTTCCCCCCTGTGAGTGTTTGTGCTAAATCGTTCCTACGCTTTCCCCATAAAGTTTTAGTTCATTTGCCCCTCCTCCCATCCTTAGCCACAAGAAGCAAAAACTCCTGCTAGTCACAATTTAGTTTGCAATGCATCCCAAACTTCTCAAGTTAAAAGACACACAAACAAACAGCTTTCAGAGAAGCCTTGGGATGCTTTAAGCTTTAAGATACCCATGGTTTAGGTAATACGTCTTTGGGAGCCAGAATAGAAATTCACTTCTACATCAGACACTATATAGATTATTACTCAAGTGCTGTATTAGGGATTCCATCTGTGGTGATTTTTGACAAATTGCCAAGCCTTGTAAATGCTTTGTGGTTCCACATCCTGGCCCTGCTCTTTGCCTCAGACAAGTCCTAAGAAATTTTATGTATATGTACTTTTTCTTTTGGACTTGTTAATAGAATGTTCTTTGTTCCCTGGAAGTCAAGGAAATCTCACGACTCTGTTTTATCACATCCCATATCATGCCTTGGGATATGATGTGGCCAAATAGTGATATGATAAATAGTTGTAGTCAGCATGTTTCGGATTATACATTAAATGCCTGTATGATGTTAACCTAGCCCATATTTGAATATGAACTGATTCACAGATTTATGTAAAAGTTATAGAATTTTAGACCAAAAATTAATAAGGGCTTTAGGAAATAGGTATACTCTGCGTGGCAAATAGGCTTCATCCTGAATGCCTACTCTGATAGATGTGATGATCTGAGTTACTTTGAGAAGGATTTTGGCTGCATCCCACTCACCTGGAAAGAACACCGTGGTTAATTAGGGATGCCTTCCATGTGACAGAAGCGGGGATTCCTGCAATCGTGCAAGAAATTTCACACAGTCCCTTACAAGATAAAACAAAAATACTGAGGCCCAAAGAATGTATATGATTTGCAAGTTTAGATTGTGGGATAAATGTGTATTTAGAGTGTAGACTGGAGAACGCTGAACATCTCCAACGTTTTGAAAGTAGAATACAATTTGAGACACTGAAGTCACTTAAACTTGAGTCTCTTTACTCTCAGGGTTGTATGGTGTTATTTATCAGAGGTGGCCAAGCACCTGACCTAGGTTCAAATTCTAGTTCCTACCACTCTGGGCCATTTTCTGAGCTCCTGCTTCCTCCTCTGTAAAGTTAAAATTGGTCTGATTGATGGATTGTATCTGAGGTGCTTGCATAATGCTGAGTCGATGCTCAAGTAATATATTCTATTGTTTTCCCCGACTAGATCAGAAAACCAAATGAACTAATTTTGTCCAAATGAAAGACCTCTTGAATCTGCATACACTGCAAGCTCCCTTCTTGGATGGATGTAAGCCTTCCCCTCAGGGAAACTGAAGGTGAGGGTGAGAGGTGGCTTTTGAAAACGCTTTGCGAAAGATGATAAAAAGATGCAGTGTAGCTTTTCTGTCATCCTGACCAGTCCTTTTTCTTATTCTATGGCTCTAAGGCTAGATGCATGGCCGTAACTATCTGCTTATTCAAGGAATTCCTGCTTTCTGGATTGCATTCCAGGTAAAATATTTCTGTTTTAATGACTTCATTAGAATCCCCCCATCTTGCCCTGTTTCTTCAGGAATTGTCACTTCTATTAAAATTCATGTTCAATGCGTATCTGAGCAAGAAGGTGACTTTTTGGGTTTGTGTCCTAATTGATGGTACCACCTGCTAATTGAATGCATCTGTGTCCAATCAAAACCTATCTGGACTTCAGCAGTACAGCTGTGTGCCAAGGGAACTCATGGCAGATTTGTTTGGCGATGGCGTGAGGACACAACTTGTCCTTCAGCCAGTGGTCCCCAAGTCTGGCAGAACCGGAGTCTCCTGGAGGAACTTTGAAAAATCAATGCAGGGCTGGGCACGGTGGCTCACATCTGTCATCCCAGCACTTTGGGAGGTGGAGGAGAGGGGATTGCCTGAGTCCGCGGGTTCGAGACCCGCCTGGGCAACTTGGTGAGACCACGTCTCTACGATAAATCAAAAAATTAGCTGGGCATGGTGGTGCATGCCTGTGGTTCCAGCTACTTGGAAGGCTGAGGCAGAAGGATCGCCCGAGTCCATCAGATCGAGGATGCAGTGGCTGTGATTGTGTCATGGCACTCTAGCCTGGACAACAGATTGAGACTCCTACTTAAAAAAGAAAGAAAGAAAAATCAATGCAGTATTCTCTCTGCCCCACCCCAAAATTGGCATCCTAAGAATTTGAATTTCCTTTAACTACCCAAAGAAATTTCAGATGATCAGCCAGCATTGTAAATTATAATTCTAGATTTAAAGTATTTGGATGGGCCGGGCTCCGTGGCTCACCCTGTCATCCCAGCACATTGGGAGGCCGAGGCAAGTGGATTGCCTGAGCCCGTGGGTTCAAGACCCGCCCGGGCAACTTGGTGAGACCTCGTCTCTACAATAAATCAAAAACTAGCCGGGCATGAGAGTGCACCTGTAGTTCCGGCTACTTGGAAGGCTGAGGTGGAAGGATTGTCGGAGCCCAGCCGGTCGAGGTCTGGGCAACTCAGTGAGACTCCAACTCTAAATAAATAAATACATAAATAAATAAAAATAAAGTGTTTGGATGAAACAGAAACAAGACCTAGCTTGGTCCAGACGTAGCCTACTGAAAACTGCTGCTGTTTTTACTTTAACAGGTGAGTCTTTGGCTTTTCTTCAGTGTTGTTGAATGTGAAGATTCCATTTATGATAAGTCTACTCTTCGGAAATGTCATTTATTGTCATTCTTTGTATGATTATAAAAAATCTGTACTGGGCAACTGTAGGTAGCTCCCAGGTAGAACAATGGCTAGTTGTTGTTAACTATAATAATATTAACAGCATAGTGCTTTTTAAATAGCACGGATCCTTAAAAAATTAACCTATACTGCACAACTGTGTCCTCATGGGTTGCATTTTGTTATAAGAAACATTGTCATCGTGTTCATACTTTGAGTCTCATCTACCTCTAAAGATGACTCTGCCCTCAAACTGGCACAACTATTCAAATTAGCATATAAAGGCCTTGTGTAAGTAAAAGAAAAGTTAAATACTGTATTCTTCTTCTCTTGTTTCTTTCCCCATATTTTCAGATTATGGTTTGATCTTTTAGCCGGTTTCTCTTTTAGTTGTTATTTAAACTGGTCTCAAGTCAAGTAGCTTCTATGTAATGCGCCAAGCCCGTAGCTAATTATGTTTCCATGTAACCTTACTTCTTCTTAAAAAGTAGTCTGAAGAAAGTATGATGAGGCTGCTTTTCTACCTTTAAAGAAACTGAGACCCACTGAATAGCTGTATGAACCCAGCTCTCCCTCAGTATAAAACCCATGCGAGTGTATTATATTTTTTGTCCCAGGAAATCTGTGTGAAACAAAAGAACACCAACACAGTAGTTTACCCTAGTTGGTAAAGAATCATTTATTTTAAAAAGATTGATCAAGACATTGCTTTAAAAAAAAAAAAAAGAGCGTACCAGACTACTGAGAGTCCTTTTTTAAGGAGAGATTAAGGAAAAGAAACAAAGAAATCTCATCATTTTTATCCTTACTAGCTCACAAGAGAAATGGAAAAAATAAGACAAGTAAGTAAAATTAGAGCTTCCAGTCAGTGACCTAAATCTTAGACCCCAACCATGTGAATTCAGGCCTGGTCCAGATCCAACAAGCAAGCAGTGGACAGACTGGTTTTGTTGACACATGGTCATGTTTGTCCCCTACGTAATAAATCTTCCCGCCTGCAAGAACATCAAGAGGCTGAATGAAAGCCTTCGTGATGGTTTGAGGTAATGTGATGCCAGCATTTATTCCTTAAAGATGTTATCAATCAATAGACTACCAAAGACACTTACAGGTGTGCCCAAAGAAAGTTTTTGTGTCAACTACTTTTGCATCTTTTTCATTTCATGCTATCAAGGTCTACTTTGAAGCCTTTTTCCCAGAATCAGGACCACAACTTGTATTTGGCATTAGATGTGTGTGTAATTGTATTATACTGTCTGTGTGTGTGTGTGTGTGTGTGTGTGTGTGTATTTTTTCCCCTATTTGGAGTTAGTAGTTTCCTGGTTTATAGAACACAAGAAAGAAATCTTGCTGCCTTCAGCCCCAGTTTTTGAACAGAACAAACCTTGCTGTGATTTAAATCTTTTTTGTTCAAATCTTTAGAAACCATAAAAATGATAACAATAAAAGTATACATGAATAGAAACACGCAAGGTAGAAAAGGGATGCAAACTCATATAATAAAATACCTTTAAACCCAGTACTAAGAAACAGGTTGCATGTATTTTTATATTCCTGATAATATGAGCTCTATGAACTCTCACCCTGATTTTTACTAAAAATTTTATTACTGGATGCCAAACATATTGTGTTCACACAGATCCTCTATAGTCAAATATATAAAGAAAGTCACTGAAATGTGCAGAGAGGCATAGAATAAATATTTTGCAAGTACAATTTGAGATTGTATGACCAGCGAGAAGTCAGAATTTCACTTTGCTCTTTATAACCAAGGCCTTTGCATTTAGAAAATAATTCACGGTTCAATTGGAGAAGCAATACCCTTTGATTTCTGCTGGTGGTTCACCCTCACTGTTCTGATACTGATAAAATTGGCTTCTTAGCACTTTGGGCTAGAGTTTTTCTGTCTTCCTTCCGTATTCTTCGTTTTAAAAGAGTCCTCTAATTAGTTATTTTACACTGGGCTATGGACAGTCGATCTTTAAACCTAAGCCCCCTAAGGTAAGTTCCCTGAATATCCTCTGCCCTCTTCCCTTTTCTTCTGGCTTGCTAGCAAAGGATCTCTCTCTCTCCCTCCCTCACGCATTTTTTTTCCCTAAGGCTGACTTCTGGAGTGAGAGTTAAGTGTTTCGCCTATTCTCACAGGGTGTTGATTGCACAAAGCTCCCCATCTATGAAAGTCATTTGGAATCCTCTGCTCAACCTGGTGATGGAGAACCTGGTTTTTACACTCCAGGCGTGGGCAACGGAAACAAAGAAACGATCAACACATCCAACTTGCCCTTTCCTTATGTGTACCCCAGAGATGGCCAGGCTGGTTAATCTCCAGGGTCCTTCTCAGTGGTGCCAATGTCCTGTGGCGCTCGAACCTTCCAGAGCCAAACAGAAGCAGCTCTGTTGGGCAGAGGAGGGAGGGTGAAATGGCATTGCAGTTGTGTGTGTCTGATGAAGGAGGAGTTGAGAGCTGCTGGTTCAAACATGGACACACGGAGCAGAGCCAGTGGAAATGTAGGAGTCTGAAGTCTGTGCCTAAGAACGTTGATTCAGCAGCTCAAAAAAATAAAAATAGTAATCTTCCCAGAAGGCATTTCACCTTAGAGTAGTCTCGTCTTTGGCCGAGTGTGTCTCTGCTGCTCTGAAGCAGTGTTAAGAGTTCAGATGTCATTGTGCATTTGGCACGAAGCCAGCCACCCAAGGCACCAGAGGTGTCAGGGTTCAAGTTTCCTTAGGCTTCCCCCCACCGCTGAGTGACTGAAATGTATGTTTCTCCCAGACAAGGAGTGAGGATCTGATTTGAGCCCCTGGCATCCGCCACAGCTCCTTGGTTGGTATCCCTGCTTGGCAGAGGCTTGCTGTGGCCTTGACTGACATCTGTCAGTGCAGCGGTGGCTGCCATCTCCCGGCACAGCCCTGCTACACAGAGCCACCAAGGGCACCCTGCCTAAAATGCTTCCTGACGGAGGGGTCCCAGCCACACAGAGAGATCAAGTGGCAGGGGGCATGGGGGTGACAAGATTTGCTTAAAGGGAGAAGCGAAATCCGTCCATCACCCTGTTTCCTTTGCTGAGCTGTGACTCCAGAAATGTCAGGGAGAGACAGGCTTTCAGGAAACCTACTTTCCCCTGGCAGCAATGTGCATTCTTCGTACAGACATAGGGGCCCCTTGTGTCAACTGATGCTGAGCTGGACAGCACAGGGTCATCAAGCCACTGGCAGAGTCGGGACTGCATAGCCTATGCCCTTGGAAGAAGGAAACATAACAGTGACGTTGATGCATGGGCTTAGGCGTCATGGCATCCCTGTGACCATGCAGAATAGGCTCACCAGTTTCGGAGGCTTCCAGCTGCACTAGGACTGTAAGGAAAAGCTTTGTGCTTTGCTTTTCACAGGCTCGACAATATCCAATTCAGGGAGATTTAGTCTGGGAAGGAGGGAGGAAGAGGAACGAAGGATATCTTAGTCGTGTCCTAATTTTTGCCCATCCAGTGTGTCTGTCTCCCTGTTCTCTCTAACATCCTTGCTGGGTGTGGTGGGGAGAATGGGGAAGGACTTAAATTTGGAAGACAGAGAATTTCCCAGACACTCAGAGAAATAAGAACAGCGTCATGTCAAAATTGTGAAATAGGATGAAAGTCTGTCCTATCACATTCTACACTCTGTTTTGTGCTTTTGGTTGTTAGTTTCTTCGTTCCAGTCTCCATAAAGTCACTCGGTGAATTGTTGCTGAACATCTACTAGGGGGAAGATCCCGAGTCTAGAGAAGTGAACGAGAAGCGACCAGGGTGCTGCCCTTGGAGACATTCTTCTAAGCAAGTAAATCAGCAAGCAAGCCTAATACAGATTGCAGGAAGTGCTATGGGAGAAATAGATGGGCTGATGTGGTCGTTAGAGGCAGCGGGGGCAGGGTAGACTGCCTGGCAGCAGGAGGACAGAGAAGGCTTCTGTGCAGACAGTGAAAACCTGAAATAAGAGAATGAGCTCATGTAGGATGGCAGAGGAAAAGAAAGGAGAAGACCATTCAGGGTCCTGAATGTTGACAGTCTCAGATGCCGGGGATTCTGTGCTGTTCTTCCTCCCAACCGCAGGTATCCAAGTGTGTCTTCCTTCCTTCCTTCCTTCCTTCCTTCCTTCCTTCCTTCCTTCCTTCCTTCCTTCCTTCCTTCCTCCCTTCCTCTCTCCCCCTTCCTCTCTCCCTCCCACCTTCCCTCCCTCTCTTGAAATGGCTGTTAGAAACCTAACCAAGGTAACTCCATTTTGTAGTAGTTCGTCTATTTTGTCTTCCAGTCCCCCCCTCGCCCCTCTTCCGTGTGACCGCCCTAACCTTTCCAGTAGGCCATAAATCATGTCCTGCGATTTATGGCTTTTCCATTCCTTCCCCTGGAGGGCTATAACATTCCTGAAACAGTTCTGTCATGCTATGTAATTGACACTTCCCCCACTACAGTTGAAGGACCTGTACTTTGAGAAATCTCCTTTGTTCCCTACCCAGAACCAAAGCTCTGTAACCTTATGGTTTTTGCTATAAGCTTGCAGACCCCTTGCTTGTTTCATTTGAGCTTGAGAGTTTTTTTCTGGCGTGAGCCTGCTCTCAATTGCCAGCATTAAAGGACTCAATATTTGTCTCTCAGTGTGTTGGCGACTCCTTACTCATGGTGCAGCTATAACACACTCTCTCTTTCTTTCTTTCAAGTTGTGGTCTCATTTAGGCTGGATGCAATGGTACCATCACACCTCACCACAGCCTTGACCTCCTGGGTTCAGGCGATCCTTCCACCTCAGCCTCCTGAGTAGCTGAGACTACAGACATGCCTCCATGCCTGGCTGATTTTTTTATTTTTGTAGAGACAAGGTTTCACTGTATTGTCCAGGCTGGTCTCGAACTTCTGGGCTCAAGCAATCCTCCCGACTTTGCCTCTGAATGTGCTGGGATTATAGGCATGAGCCACCATGCCTGGCCTGTCTGTGTTACTTTCTGTTACCTTGTCTGAAAAAGGGGGCTCATAGAAGGCATAGGCCATATTGTTGATTATTTCAATATAAAATTGAAATCTAACTCTGTGCCAGGCACTTTGTAGGAAGGCAGACACATCTTAGTTCCTTTTCTCATGCTGTCACTTATTTTTTCCTCATTACACCTTATTTTAGATTCTGAATTAAATTATAAGTGATCACTCTTTCTAGAGATCGTGGTATTTCAAGAGGTGCCAAATGGTGCGATGTTGGGCCACCTCTGGGAACGGCTGTGGTTGGGGACAGGATGGCAAGGGCGAGCTTCTTGGGCTCTTGAAGTCAAGCATTGTTGACAGTGGGCTGCAGTTATGGTGAGCCCTGGAGGCTGGGGGTTCTGGTAGGCAAAATAAAGATGGTTCGCTGTTTGCTTGGGAAAATGGCGACGCTCAAGAAGAGTTATTGTCAGTGAAACATACAAACACACAAATACGTACCTGCCAAAATGAAAACATCTTGGTGTTAAGTGCGCTTGGTCCCTCCATTTCCACAGATCCCTCTGCCCCTCCTAAAGGTGTGCACATGGCCCGTTTCTGTCCTCAGCTGACTGTCAACTGAGGTGTTAGCTGGTAATAGATTCTTATGATGGCTTCCCCCCGTAAGATTTTACACCTGTCATGAAACTTGTTTAAAACTCACTTTGCACACCTTATTTAAATTTTATTGTGTGAAAGACTATCTCCTGGGATGCATTGGGATTTGTAGCAGGAAGCACTGTGGAGAGGAAGCAGCCTGTGCACCCCAGCTGTCCTAACGGGGAAAAAATGGGGATTGTTGACACTTGCAGAAAAAAAGGTGGATATTTCCTTTATTCTGACTGGAGTCTCTTGGGTGTGAGATTGCATTTCCTCCCTCCAGGGATTATGTTGTTATCTGCCATTCTCGCCCTTCTTCGTCTTTCGAGAGAGGGAAGAAATGCATCTAAGTGATGCATGGGAGTTTTTTAGTGAAATTCTGACATCAGCTGAAATCACCCTCTTTCTTAACATTAGATTAGGTTTCATGGACTCTGAGTCCTGCTGCCAATCCTATGATCTTCCCAAAATTGTCACACATACATACTTGCACGTCTGTCTGCCTCCTGGCTCCATATTTCCAACTTACTGGGCTTTTCTTATTCTCTACTCATTTTCTGCGATGCTTTGCTTGTTTTCTTCTGGTGTCCATCCAGGCATTGACCACAACCCCTTCTTGATTCTCTTTTCCTCTCTCCCCACTCAGAAGACAAAGCTTGTGTAGAATATGTTATTGGCCCCTTGTACAAGAAGGGGACACATTTGAAAGCTCAACATTTAACCTTCTTCTTCCTAAAGATCCCAGCCATTCCTGATTTGCCCATATAATTCATCTTCCAACTCAGAACACTTTTGAGTGGACAACAGTTACAAACCAGAACCGTCCCAGGGAACCTAGGATGTGTTGTCACCCAAATAGCACAAACATAGCCAAGCTGCCAGCCAGCTCGGCATCTGGTTTTTGCAGCTGCCTCTCCTCACTTGTTACTGACATGCTGTAGCTGGGATTCAGTTCCAATCGCCTTCTTAACGCTAGGCAGTCTTCTGTTAATGATCTATACAGTATTATTACCTTTTCAGAACTCTCTGGCACTCAACTCTTGACCCCTCTCAAGGACCTTGACCTACACTGCCATCAACCCAAATTCAGGCCCCTTTTAGCATGGCATCCCACTGCAAGAATGGCCACAAGGTCTACCATCCGGCCCCAGACTGGAGGTAGGAAGGTAGGGGGTGAGGACCAGGGAGAAGTGCAAAGCAAAGTTGACCTCCGCTGAGACTCATGTTTTCAAAATGCAAGAACTTGAAACAGCAGGTTTCTTTTTCCTCTTGTTAGCACAACCTTTCAGTGAACAGAAACAGCTGCACAGAGTTTCTGATTGGTTTCATAATGAGATTGTTATCCGAGCTTGCTCGTGTTGTAGAAGCCGCTTTCCAGGCCATAAACTGCAGTGTGGAACTGAAGGTCTGGAGAAAACACACCTGAACAGTGGTGGCCTCCCGACGCCAGACAATCGACCCTGCTCTTCTGCCCTCCTTTGCAGCAGGTGGTATGAGGTGACTGACCATGGCAGAACATTCCAGTCTGCAAGCTCAGCTGTTTGCTGCATTTCTGGGGATGTGACAAGAGAAAAAAAAATTTTTTTTTGAATTATTTTTTTCCAAACAGGGACTCTATGGTAATTTCATTATTGATAATTACAAAGGAAAGAGCACTCAAGTGCAGTAACTAATGTTCAATTTTTCTTTTGATAGCCTGAAGCAAATCTGATGGCCATCGCAGTCCAATGAAATGATGATTTTAAAAGAGAAAAAAAAATGCCTTGATTGAATTTATTCTTCCCCCACCCCAGTATATGCATCTTTACTTTTCCCTGGATGTTACCAAATTGGCGGAGTTCATTTTAAAAAATAAAATAATCGCTTATTTTTTTCCTAATTGTAAAGATAGCATTCTTATTACTAAGTGGTAGCACGTGGTGCATAACAGCTCAGATATTAAAGCCAGACTGACTGCATCATATGTCTGCCATGTCTCTGGCTAGCTTAGCAAGCCTCTTCACCTCTCTGGGCCCTATTTTTCTCATCTGTAAGATGAGAGTAATGAAAGTATCCCCCCCTCCGTTGTGAAAACTAAGGAAGTTAATATGCATGTGCGTAGAGTTCTTGAAATAGTGCATGAGAAGAGTTCAGTCAGTGTAATGCTAATACAGTTGCACGAAAGTGAAAATACAGAGACAGAGACGTTGAAGCACACATCAGCAAGCAAATCACCCGTCAACCTTGGGCTAGGCAGACTTAACATTTGGCAGGTTTCCATTTTGGGTGTTGTGTGTTTGTATGTGTCTGTGTGTATTCATGTGTGTGTTTGTGTCTGTATCTGACTGTAAATGTTTCTGTGTGTCTTTTCCTTTTAACCAAACATTGCCATTGGCATTTTGCATGCATTTAAAATTATTTTTATACCTCTTGGGGGCATAAAATTCTAAAATAAGAACATTTTTTTTTGAAAAGTACTCATTCTGTGGCATTTCGTTTGTAAAATATCTTAAGGCACTATGTCTTGAGTTGAGAGGATAAAGACAGGGAGAAAGTCAGCAGAATAACTCTTTTTTATGATTTTGTGCAGCCTGAGAAGCCCAGATGTTATACTTTTTTGTTTCCTCCGGTGCTGAGGGCAAAGGTGGTATGTGAATTTATATCTGGGGGTTCAGGATGGATGGAGTGGAGATGAGAAGAGAGAGATCGTTTGGGAAAAGACATAATATCCATCTGATAACAGTGTTCTGAGGATTGAATTAAGTAAGACGGAGCATGTAATGTGCCTAGCGGAAAGGGTGTTTAATAAATTACAATTAATACTATTATTAATATTTTTTACCTCTTGCTTTAGAGCGTGTATTTAAGCCTTCAAATTAATAGGCAGAAATAAATTGGAGCATTTGGGTTTACCTCATTCTGACTCAGTTAACCTTCCTAATAAGAGAGAGAAGGAGAGGTCAGAAATGGAATTTTCTGATAATTGCATTTCCTCACATTAATGAATATTTCAATCACTCTTACTTCTTGTCCACTGCTTGGAGATGCCAGAGGGAAAGGGATTGGTCTCACGAGGCCGGGTGCAGGGATGAATGGGATTGAGTCCTGGGGTGGGCTGTGCTTGGGTGACCAGCTCTGGCCCTGATGGGCAAAGCTTCATTTCCCTTCCTTCTCTTTCCTATTGTTCATTTAAGTGCCACCCTGGCTTTCTCATCTTACTCCCTATTAAGCTCGCTCCTCATGGTTGGGTAAGAACGAACCAGAAATGGATTTGCTAACTATTCAATTACCCACATTATCTTGCTCTGTTGCTGTCAAACGAAGCTGAACTAGCCTAGCTCTCAGGCCGTGTGCAGCAAGAGACAAGCCCTGTTTTACTTAGCTCTGAATGATATCCAAGATGGTCATCGGCGTGAACAGTCCATCACAGAGCGCACTGCCTGTGTTGAGCGTGAACCCTACACTGGCCTTATTTTTCCACATTTTTCCATGTTTGTAGCTGACCCCATAAGATTGGAGAATAGAGGTGAGCTCTAGAAAAGCTAAATCGGGGGGATAATTATTTTCAGTACGCCTTATGGTCAGGTGAAATGTGGAATTTTAACCTCAAACTCACTGGAGACAAAGGAGAAAAAATTCACAATGTCTTTTGCTTTTCTTCCTTCTCTCTCTTCCGACCTGTTCTTTCGTTCAACACATATATGTAGTGTCTTGGGTAGCGTCACTCTTCAACAGGGGGAGGAAGAAAGGAAGGAAGGAAGGGTCTTACTTTGATCTCGCCGTGGAGAGCAGGAATGGTGGTGGGATGGTAATGCTCCGTCGTCGTTTGAGGCACAGAGAGACTATTTTTTAGGCTGATCATGATGACAGAACATTTAAAAATATTCCTGAAAGTGTATGGTTTTCCAGACTGCTATTTTCATCACTACTGTGCCGTGATGTGTAAAGACAAAACTACTGGGTCAAATACATTTTCTACATGTGATATGTGTGTATCTGTTTGTTGGAAATATTAATCCATGCGTGTTAACTGCCCTGGGAATAAAACACTGCAGCAAAGAAGCAGAGTAAACTTGCTTTCTCTACATAGCCAAAGCTTATTTGCCACGGGCTCTCCCCCACCCCTTCCATCTCTCTTCCCCTCCCCATCCTTCCCTCCTTCCTTTTTGCCTTTTCGTAGAGCAAACCTATTTCTCTGTTGCATGAGCCAGCAAATGGGGGTACTTTGCTTTAGGCCTCCTGGCTGTTTCCCACGACCCCTCACCCCCCCCCGACCCCCACAGCCGACTGCTTGGATGCCTCATTTGAGTTCACTTGCTGATATGTGCATTGCCTTGCTAAAGATATCCGCTTAGACATATCACCGCGGACAGAGATGGGAATCAGACACAAACATGCCATTGAGGTGCGTATCGTCTATGGAGACAAGATAAGATAGGTACACAATTCTGGAAAATTCAAGGTAGAAAATGGTAAATCTCATTTGAGAATTGTAGATAAGACTATTCAGAAAAAAGATGTATACCTCTTGCCTTTTTGCTCTCAGTGACTACCGGTAGATTACTTGACGGAAATAAAACCATTATATATAATTATAGATTCAAGATCATAGTTTGAGGCACAGAGAGAATATTTTTTTGACTGATCATTATGACAAAACATCTTAAAATATTATTGAAAGTGTATTATTTTCCAGATTGCTGGTATGGATAAGGCTGAAATTATTAAAGGACTCATACTCTTTGCTCAGAATGTTTTGTAAAGTGACCACACGGCCAGGAGTAAGTTGCTTTTGACTGTGTTTCAATTGAGTAGCAAGAGATCTATGCCCTTTCTTTTAACTCTTTCCACCCATGGATACTTCTTAGTCTTCCCAGTTCTTGGTTATTCTGATACCTTATTTTTTTCTCTCCTGTTTTCTTTCTATTTTGCTCTTTTTCACACCTAGTCTGCTCTCATCACAAATATATATTATTATTTACTCCTTAAGACACTGTAGATCATCTAATTGCGTATGTTTCTGAAGGAAGCTTGGGCAAGGCCCAGCAACTGTCCAAGGCTATACAGGGAATCATGGCAGAAGCCGGTCTCAAACCAAGTCCGTCTGAGGTACGTTGGTGCTTAAGCACAAAACTTCACCTCCTACCTCTAGCAGATGCCATCACTGGACTTGCTGTGCTGCTGGTGGTGACAGTCAGAGACAAAATGCTGCTCATCTCTGATCAGTTCAACTTTTTGGCTGCTGAAGCTATAAAACTGAAACCTGGGGAGACCTTATGAAAAATACAAAGCAGAGATGTAGGCTGTCATTTCCCCTGAAAGGGGTACACCAGCTTGCACTTGTATGCTACAGCAAATGTATACACACGTGTCCTTACGCTCATGATATTCAGTAGAAAAAAACACAGTGCCCGGCGTCCTCTTGTTGGTCAGCAGAGGTGCAGTGACAGACACAAAAAGCAGGGCTCCTCTAAGTAGGAATAAAGAGGAAATCAACAGAGAGATGAGATAAAATTGGGGGCTGGCTGTATTCCAACAGGAAACCGTTCCCAGAAGTATGTTCTTTGATGTAGTCCATTGGTTCTGTGGATTTGGTTCATGTCACAAAGAACAGACTTCTGGTGATGCTGCCAGGATCCCTCCCACTGAACATATGCCCCCTTTTACTACCGACCAGGGGATCTCAAGAGGGAGATGCAGGGTAGGAGGAGTTTGCAAAATATGCCATGTCTGCTGCTATAGGAAAGGTAGAAGTTGCCGAGCTCGTCATATTAAGTTATTCATTGTCTTTTTTTCAACTTTCAACAAAAGGTTTCTCTCCATGTTTCCAAATGTGCAGATTTCAATAGATCTGTGTTATAATACCAGACTTTTTGTTTTAAATATATATGTTTAAGAAACGATGCTTTAACTGATTTTGAAAATTATGTTATTTGGACCAGAAACAAAAAGCTGAGTTTTAAATATTGAGCTTAGAAATCAGATGGTATTTTACTCTACTCTACTTACTACTCTAATAGTTGGATTTTTTTTTCAGGTTTTAGGTAATAGACCATGGATTGGTATAATTATCTATTTAATTAGTTTCAGTTTATGTCCAAAGTGTCATTCTTAAGGGAAATGGGTCAAATAGCAATTGACTGAGAAAGTATGACATATCTATCTATCTATTTATCCATCCATCCACTTGTCATCTATATTTGTACACACACACACACACACACACACACACACACACACACACACACGCAGAGGGAGACAGAGATTCTCAACATGTTACCAGTCAGATGTGACCAAAACCATCAGAGTCTTTCCCATTCAACCCCTCTATCTAATTGTAACATCTTCATCTTCAAATGATGAGGTTTTATGTTTTAGATTTACCTGACAATGCTTTGTTGTGGAGTCCTATCTTCTGTCCGCCACTGGTGTGCTGTATCTGCTTAGTGATCATTTACCTGACATTTCCAGGGCAGTGTCAGGTCCCGATCCCTGTGCCTATGGCCATTCCCTTGAGAAGCAGTCAGTCTCTAGGGAGAAGAAAACAAAGTGAGCAGACGTTGATGGTGCACTGTGATAAGTGACAAGCAAAGCAAGCCGAGAAACTCGCATTATTTGTGTGCTTTCTTCCAGGTCAGCTACTTTTCCTGAGTATTTTCACCAAGATTGCTCAGTTAACGATGGCCCTGGGTGGTGAATATTATTATTTGTACTTTCCTGGCATGAAAACTAAGCCTCAAAGAATGTATGGGTTACAGTGAGGCCGCAACAGCTAGCACGTTCCAATTAGTATAACTCAGATAAGGTTAAAGAAAGGTGTGGCTTTTCAAACGCATGAGTGGTTTGGTGAACCCTGGGATTGGTGCAGTAAGTGAACTGAGGCTGGGAAGAGAAGTACTGTCATGACACCTCGGCCTAGGGAGACAGAGAGAGGGGAAGCCTTCGGCAACCAAGAGGGGAGAACCATACAGAGAAGGTCACCCTAACAGCAATGGTATTTGTTTGAAGATCACAGAGAGCCCAGCAGACCTCACCGGGAGGGACCCAGAATATATAGCCTGCCTGCCTTTATATTTCTTCTTCCTGCTTGTCTCCTGCTGGTGCCCACCAAGGAATGAAGCCAATCTAAATCCAGAGAGTGAAGAAGCCCATGGATTTTGTACTAAAAGCCTTTGTTTTGGGTGGGGAAGGGAGAGGGTGGAACCAGGGAAGCAAACAAAACACACGGGGCATCCCAATCTTTGCAGAAGCCCATACGGCAGTTGAGGACTGGAATAATTGACCCCAGATGTGTCCCATCGGTTTTCTACTTCACCTTACTTTAAGCAGCGAATGGACGTGTGCGGTTGTGTGCTGGCTCCTGGCAGCTATGATTCTGCCACATTCACTGGCGTCATGTCTCGTTGTTTCTTCCCAGTCTTTCTTTTAACCACCTCCACACTGCCTCTTTGCTTCTCTCTTCCTCTCACCACTGCTCCTTCCTCTACCTTCTATGAATATCCAGTTTAGGTGGGCAGAAATGCCACCGCCCATCCATCTACTCAAATCCATTTACCAGGTGAATAGATTTGCATTCTTGGACTCCTGGGAAGCTTACTTTATTCTTCTGGGTTCTTTTCTTGCCACTGGGCAGGACAGCCTCCAGATAGCAAAAGAAGACTCGGTGGTTTGTTTGGCTCACAGAACTGACATCAGCCATCAAACACTGACTTATAAGCACATAGAATTGTATACTCTTATCAGGATCTGCACGATTATTGCAGCACTCATTTCTAACAACCACCTTGCAAGCTAGACAAGCATATGCACTTCCGACAGCTTTATATTTGTCAAAACTAAAGGCTACTGAAATAGCTAAATATGCCATCCGGTTCAATAACCACGTATAAAGCAACTACTATGTGCCAGGGTCAGTTCTAGCCATGAGCACTTGGGGTACATCGGTGTGGAAAAATACAGACAAAGATCTCTGCTCCCGATGAGTGAGGGAAAATGGAAAAAAAAAAAAAACAATAACCAGAAGAGAAAGCAAATTACAGAGTGTGGTTTAGTGAGATAAGTACTCTACGTCAAGGAAAAAGTGGAGCTGCGTAAGGGGAGATGGCAGTGGGCAAGGTAAAGGGTGAAATTTTGAACAGATTGTTTAGGAAAGGCTTTATGGGAAAATGACATTCAAGCAAAAACCAGAAAACAGCAAGAACTTGAGCCTTGTGGATGTCTGGCGGGAAACGACTTTAAGCAGAGAGAGTAGGCAGTAGCGTGCCTGGTTCATGCATGGGGCACCAAGGAGTCAACATGGCTACAAGCTACACAGTGGGTGAGAGAAGTCAAGGCTTAAGTGCAAGAGCTCAGAGACAGCCATGCTGTAAACTCGTTGGCCAGTTGGAAGAACTTTCACTTTCACCCTAAGTTGGGTAGCCAGTGGTCATTTTTGATGAGAGAGTGCGGGGGGCTAGCCCCTGTAGAGAGATTTAGGCGATCCCTGGAGGGTGTGGTGGCATCGGCAATTATTCTGGAGAAATAAAGAAAAAGAAAGAGAGAGATGGGGGAGGAAGAAAGAGACTGGATTCTGTCTAGTGCAGAAGTCATTTTAATGGTACGAACCATAAGCCTTTTATCCTAAAGTTTCACAGGTTAAATCACAAGACTTTCACGTTAACACAAAGCCAGGTGGGTGAGGGGGTGTCCCCCTCCCACCAGGTGTTTCCTCAGGCATGAGGAAAAAAATCCCAATTAAATCACAGAACTTTTACATAAACATAAAGCCAGGTGACTGTGATAACCATTACACTACAGAAACTCTTAATTATAGCCCAAACCGGTTCCTAAGGAATGTGGCCCAGCCCAAAGTTCGTGCTGGGCCATTTCTAGTAACTCTAGATAATTAACTATATTATTAAGATTGAAACAGCACTTTATATGTATATACTAATTCTGCGAATATACTTTTAAATCTTATAAAGAAGCTTGTACCATATTAAAGGCTCCCAAATGTGACCTGAGTTTGAATTATGTTAAGTTTAAAGCCGAAACCGCAGTCTGTGAGAAACGGGAACAATGGACTCCTAAAGTAAGCCATGCCTGTTGTTCTCTCAGAGCTTCGTGCTTAGATCATCAAAGTCGCTGCTAATGGATGTGCCAAACAGCAAAGAAGGGAAGAGGGAATGGGCCATCAGCTCCTGAACTCATCCTAGTGGTCTCAGGGTCCGCAGCCTGCCTGAATCCCTAACACTCAGGCAGGCCTCAACCGGCTCCCAACAAGAGAGGGTTTGATTTAACTTACACTTTGAGTAAGTACTCTCATCATTTTGTTGAGAAAAGACTCTGGCAGAACAAGGGTCAAAACTGGGAGGCATGTTAAATGATAAATTATATGTTCTAAAAAGAGCAATTTTTAAAGTGGAAGGAAAGCATCAAGGAGGGGCGTAACACGTTCTTTTAAAACACCAATCGAACCATTTTATTTCCATGCTTCAGTATCATGCATGCATCTCAGTCATTTAGGCACTGATTTATTCACTCATTCATCTAATTTTTTTATGCTTAATACGTTGCCACCATGTGCCAGACACTGTTCTAGAGGCTGATGATACTACCGTGAGCAAAACACTTCATCCCTGCACTCCATGAACATACATTACAGCAAAACAGACAATCGGAAGGTATTCAAGCCCCTGCACTGTTTCACCTCCCCGTTTTCTCTCTCCATTTATTATGTACAGTGTTATTATACCACTTGACATTCTCAAAAATATCAAACCTCAAACCTCCTCTCTGAAACTGGGTACATTTGGTCATAGTCTCCTCACTGAAATACTCTTTCTCACCTCTATCCTCCTTCTCCATCTGGGACTATCCTACCAATCATTATGTCACCTGATTCTCCCCAAGCTCTCCAAATGCTGTATTTCCATTGCTGGCCTAGCTCTTATAGCGTGTTAATGGGAGCTATTAATGGGAGGGTCTCCGTTATGACCTTGGGGGCCTCTGAAGGGCAAGGCTTCTTTGTCACCCATATAGGTCTAGAATCTAGCTCAGGGCATGGCTCACGATAGCTAGATTCATGTTTAGGAGACAGGGTGGGGTGCTTGCAGAGTTAGAAAGAAGTTAAAGGACTTAGGAAAACATTGGGGACACAGAATGGGAGCATGTAAAACCAACAGAGAGCAGATACCAATAGAGAGTATGTAATCAAGGGCTGAAATGCAATCTAGAGGGAAGGTCTTGTATTCTGGGGGCTGTAAGGGCGACAGTGGTCCTTTGGGATACTTAGTTCCCCGAAACTCATCAAGACCGCACCAGCCATTATACATAGCATGTCTGAAGCAGCATCAAAGACTCAGAATCTTTGAGTTTTAATGGTGAGAAACTGCCATCTCTCTGTGGAGGAAGAGGTTGGTCTCAGATCCGAGGCTGCCTTGGTGAGACCGTCTCCGGTACTCCCTGGAAGATGAGGCTCCCATCTGGAATGTTTTCTCTCTGTAACCTGTCAGCCTGGGTTTGGACAGTGTTTTGTTTGGGTAGACGAATTCAGCTGTGACTAAGTGGAGGCTTTCCCAGAGACAAGCCTGTCTGGTTTTCCTTGTTCTCTAGGAAACCTGGATGTTGAGTGAAGGCAGCCAAGCAACCATTTCCCCATTTTGACCTATTTTGCTCCCAGTTTTGAAATCGTCTGGGTTCTCTACACCACTTGATGCATTTTCATTTAAAGGTGAGTGTAGTCAGTGACATAAAGTCTCATGTTTTACAGGTAAACAGCATCAGTTAAGTTTAACACAATCATATCCATCATGCAACCACTGCTCTGGGATGTCAGTACTCTAGGTGAGCAAGATGCAGTGTTTTAAAAACTGGTAAACTGACATGACCTTACGTGGTAATAATAAAGCTAGCATATTCATGCACTCTCTCTTTCTAACTGAATTCTAGATCATCAATCTGTTCATCTCACTTTTTATATAATTACTGCAGGAAGTCATAATGGAAGGAAAGGCAATTTGAGGTTGAAATTTGTAGGTTTAATACCTCTCCTGTCATAGAGAGCTCTGTGACTTTAATCAAAGCATTTGACCTCAGTTCTTTCCACTAAGAAATAGAAATCTTATAATTATTTGACCTAGCCACTGGGAGGAACAAGTGAGATAATTAGTAGAAAAATACTTTATCAACTATAATACAATGAAAAAAATCCACTGGTTTTTGTGATTATGCTTGCACTTCCTCCTTTGTCTCTGTGAACCGCACTGTCACTTGGTCAACTTCTGGGCTGCTGTTATAAAGCGACAGTACCGTTCACAGAGGCAAAGAAGGAATTGCAAGTGTAATAACAAAAACCAGTGGATTTTTGCATTGTATTATAGTTGATAAAGTATTTTTCTACACACACACACACACACACACACACACACATAGAGTATTGAGACAACACCTCTTTGAGATCCATCATGAATTGTAGATATTCATAACCTTCCAGCAGGCTTGAGTGATAATTTTAAGAAGGAATCTCTTATGTTTCTTTAGGACCCTAATCAGTTTTATTGAGATTAAAACAGCTGATGATTTGGCTTACACACGCTAAAGTGACTCCTAACCTTCAATTTCATTTCAGTCAGAGAGTCCTAGTCCAGTGGTCAAGACCAAGAGAAGTGGGACCTTGTGTGTCTACAGTCTTTTACATATGAGTTAAAGAATTGATTTGAGGTTTACTATTTTGATATTTTACAGAGATAAGTTTTTGCCATTTTGCCCAGGTGGTCCACTGAGATTTTGTTTCCTGAATAATCTATAGACCAGTGTAGACAGAGCCACACATTGAATTGTTTGCCACAGAAGGATTGGAATTAAGTGATGCTTAATGAAGTAAAAAGCAATCAAGTAAGCAAACAAAACAAAGATGATGACTGGATTTATTCTTATTCATTGTCTTTAAACTTTCTTCATGTTTCCATTCAATTCTACCATTCATTAATTTATTGTATGTATTGTGATCCACCAATTGTCTGCCAGGTATTCCTAGAGCCAGGTGACATGACATACAACCAGACATGCAGGTCCTTAACCTCTTGGGAAGTTCACATTCTAATGTGGGAAATGGTCTATGACAGGTAACCCAAGAAATGATTGTAGTTGTTGCAAAGACTGCAAAGAAAATGTCAATATAATATTAATTGCCTAGGGCTGTCATTGCCAAGTACCACAAACTGGATGGCTTAAAACAATGAAAATGTATTGTCTCACAGTTCTGGAAGCTAAAAATTCAAAGTCAAGGTGCCATCAGGGCCATGTTCTCTCTGATCATTCTGGTGAAGACTCCTTCCTTGTTTCTCCAAGCTTCTGGCATTTGCTGGTGATCTTTGGTATATCTTGGCTTGTGGATACATCACTCTGCTCTTGTGGCAGTCTTCTCTTGACTTGTCTTTCTGTCGTCTTCCTCTGTGCATGTCTGTGTGTGTCTAAATGGCTGCTTTGTATAAGGACATCAGTCATTGTGGGTTACAGTCCACTATAATGACCTCATTTTAACATGGATACCCCTATGAAAACCCTGTGTCCACAATCAGTGGGATTAAATTTTGAGGCATTGGGAGTTCACACTTCAAAACAAGTTTTTGAGGGAACAAACAGTTCACACTACTTCAACGTAGAGTAGTATGAGTAGAGAGTGATTGCCGTGAGATGAGGTAGCACTGTCACGTGTAGAGGTCTGTCTGCCCCTTGACCTCAATAACTACTGAACAAAGACTTGAATGACTAAAGGGAGACAGGTGTATGTCAATTGAAAGGAAGGGATAATATAAGAGAGGGCAGGTAAAAAGGGAACATAATTATGATTTTAAAAGGAAAGGAAGTGGCCGAGTGTGGTGATTCATGATTATAATCCCAGTATTCTGCAAGACTGAGAAGGGAGGATTGCTTTAGCCCAGGCATCTGAGACCAGCCTAGGCAACACAATGAGAACTAGTCTCTACAAAAAAAAAAAAAAAAAAAAATCAGAAAATGTCAGGAATCGTGGCACATGCCTCACATGCCTGTAGTCCCAGCTATTTCGGAGGCTGAGGTGGAAGGATCATCTGAGCTCTGAAGGTCAAGGCTGCGGTGCCATGTGACCATGCCACTGCACTCCAGTCAGTCAGGGTGACAGAGTGAGACCCGGACTCAAAAAATAAAAAATGAAAAGAATTTGGATTTATTTCATAAATTCATTTACGATGTAAAATAAGAAATGCTGTCAAATTTTAAGCAGGGGGTGATAATGATTTGGTTGGCTTTTCAAAAATCATTTTGACTGCTCTATAGAGACAGGATTGTGGAGGAGTAGGAATAGAGTTGATGGGTCAGCTGGAATGGTAGTAAAGTTGTCCGGGAGAATGATTTAGCGTGGAATGGTAATAGTGTAAAGTCTAAGTCCAATTGTGCTGCTATAACAAAATACCCGAGACTGGGTAATTTATAAATAATTGAAATTTACTTTCCCACAGTTCCGGAGGCTTGCAAGTCCAAGTCTAAGGCGATGACAAGTTCAAGGTCTGGTGAGAGCTATTCCTCATGAATGACAAAAGACGGTACCATCTAGATGTCTCCACCTGGCCAAAGGGACAGAGGGACAAAAAGACATAGACACACTGTGTCCTATGTCTTCACATGGCCAGAGTGCAGAAAAAAGCCAACCCACTCCTTCCAGGCATTTCTAGGGCACGGATTTATTCATTCGTGATGGCCCTGCTCTATTAACTTAACCCTTCCTCAAAAGGCCCCACCTCTTAGAGTCACCACAGTAGTGGTTGCGTTTTGACTTGAATTTTTGAGGGAACACATTCAAACTGTAGTGATTTAGGTGGTGAAACTTATTTAAGAACACTGAGTGATTTAGTAGCAGGGGAAGGATCTAGACACTGGGAAACAGATATTCAGGGCACTGTGGATGTGATGCATGGTGGTATAGAACAATGATTTTGACAAAATCTCTATAGAGCCATGGGTGACCTTGGCTGAATTATACCAAGTACTAACCTACCTCAGTTGATTAGATAGATCAGTTTAAGAATTAGATTAGATTAGATCAAGCACAAGGTCATTATGCCACCCCTACTGCTTGGATTAGTAGTTTCCTTTTCTTATAAGTTTCCTTTTCTTATTAGTTTCCTCTTCTTATAAGAGCTCATTTCAATGCACTTAGTGGCCCCATTTTTACAAATGGTGTATTACATAAGAATATCAACAATACATGAAAACACTTAGTAATATTGCATGCTGATCATATGTCAAGTACAATGCAAATTATTGTCTTATTTGATTAGTCAGTCTAGCCAATAACTTTGCCCTCACAGGGGTCTCTAGATGGTTGCAGTTATTGTGAGTGTTTTTATTCATAAGTTTTTGCCTGTCTCTCTAAGTTCTAATATCTCAATTTAAGGCCACATTTAACACCGAACCTCTGAGTAATTTTATTTAATGTGTTAAGTAAAAGCTATCAATGTGCAGAAAGAACAGACATCAAGATTGTAGAAAGAAGTTTCTCATCAAGTTTGATTGTTCAAATTATTAAGCTTTACCAAACAATAAAAAAAAAAATTCCTAAAATAATCCTTGAATAGCTCTTTGGAGAATTTTTGGATTTTTAAAAGCTTCTTTTGGCTTTTAAAAAAAGAGCCCATTCTTTTTAATATAAGGTATTGTTAGATATCCTAACTGAAAAGTCTAATTCAGCCTTTTCCAAATTTGACTTTAGGAAGCCCAATTTCCTTCACTGCAAACGCTCTGGATAAAGGGAACCGTGATCTAGTTTCTCACTACAAATAATAGGCCTCCTACCTTGGAAATGGTAGTGTCCGTTAGCATATGAAAGACTCTGAGAAGTCCTGTAGGAACAAAGCTGCTTTACCCTAATTCCTAGTCCGGCAAAAGGTTGTCATCACAGCCATCCTCTTTGGATACTATCTACTGCATTGTGAAAAGAAATGCTGCCATTGTATTTCTTGCTCATGTCCTGGGAAGAAAAGGTGAGCCTGGAATTTCCAGAGGCAGAGTGTATATTCACAGGTAAACTCCCAACTAAAGAACAGTTAGCATATTTCTTTTTCTCAAACCTTGGATTTCTAATTTTCTGGCAACAAAAAGATTTTACAGTGCTTGGGGTTCTTATGACATCTTTCTATCCTTGGAGACTTTAGCGTTGCGTTGGCTGCATGCCAGTGATATCTGTGAACACCCTCCCTTCTCCATTTCACTGTTTCTTTCATCCTCTTTTTCTTTCTTCTTCGGTTATTTCTAGTTTTGATTCTCTTTCTCACGAAAGTGGCTTCGCTGTGAGGCACATGCCCCATTGGTTCACAGTGCGATGAGTATCTTACTTTCACCAAAGTTGTAATTTGGAGGCCTTGATTAAAAATAGGCACTGCAGATGTTTTCACCGAATGAGCCCTGTAAGGTTTCTCTTTGGGTGCACAAGGTTCCCTGCCTTTGTGTTTACCACTGGAGGTAGTTAGAGTCCAAATTGATGTGTAGCTCTGATTCCACAGAAACAAAGCAATGACTCATTAGGTAAACTACTGTTAGATTCTTGTAACAACTCATATGTGTATGCTGGGCTATAGGAGAGTTGACTCAAATACCTGTGAAACAGAATCCCACTCACAGGCACCACCCTTTTGTGGAACATTCTAGCATTGTTATCACCTGAAACCCAAATGGGACTCTGTGTTTAATAACACACAAATTCAGCCTTTATCTCTGACCATTATATGAAATTATATTACTATAAAGCCATGTTAGTATTACCACTGTTTCCTTTACACAAAAGAAATTAAACATGTCTCATAACTAGAAGTCTGACATTAGCTTATGTTTGCAAAAGGGAAGAACAATTAGAAAGTTCCCAAATTAGCATTCTGTTAACATAGCAGTACTCAACACTATTCAGGGGTTGGTTTAAAACAAAATGACCTGCCTTTTATATAATCAGTACTTCTAAGAAAATGGTATAAAGTGTGAATTTTACAAGTGATGCTGCATTTTATGTCTTTAAGTGGGATATTAGACTTAGTCAAGAGGGTCATAGAGTAAGATTGATAATAGATGACAGATTATAACTCCACAACCGAAGCGTAAACGAAATCTAAACTGACAAGCACGTACCTTGTTTTCCCCAGCTATAAACATAGCACATTGTGTAGACGTTATCAAATCAAAGTATTATAGTATGCATCTATGCCATATCTACACTTTCACTTCCATACCTACTGAAATATAAAATGCGCACACCTATATAGTGAAAACTTGCTAAGTAATTGCATACATTTGTTTCAGGTCATCTTGATACCCTAAGGTTGATTTCCCCCCCATACTCCCAAATATGTACACATAAAAATCTTGCAAGCTATAACATTTGATCCCCTAGGCAGATATCTTAAATAATATACACACAGCCAGGCTCGGTGACTCAGTTTGTAATCCTGCACCTTGGGAGGCTGAGGTGAGTGGATTGCCTGAGCCCGTGGGTTCAAGACCCGCCTGGGCAACTTGGCAAGATCTCATCTCCACAATAAAAAAAAAAACTATCCGGGCGTGGTAGCGTGCACCTGTAATTCCAGCTACTTGGAAGGCCAAGTGAGGATTGCTGGAGCCCAGCAGGTTGAGGCTGCAGTGGCCGCTTCCGGTCTGGGCAACAGAGTGAGACTCCAACTCAAAATAATAATAATAATAATAATAATAATAATATACACCCATTCATGAATGCCTTGCGTGCTCTCCTGGGCCAGAATTTCACCATGATAAAATACTGTTGAAACCACTTTCTGCGAAAAGAACCGTCCACAATGTGACTGGCAAATGAGCTCGTCAACACGATCCATGGTCTCTTTCGGGATAATACTGTCCCGTTTAGAGCTTACCATTTCCTGGAAGAAGAGTGCATAATCTTTAGTTTTTATAGCTATAATAAATTAAAAGACTCTACTGCAGAGTTATTTTACAGAACTCAAGGGTTGAAATTGCTCCTGCAATAATTAAAAGGGAAGAACTGAAGCAAAGCTCGAGACTTGGTGTGACTCTGGACCATGGCCCTAGAAGAGGTCATGTGAAGGTGGTGGCTTTTAATTAAAACGGAACCAGTGTGTCTTGGCAGCCCTGATTTGATTTTGCCTACCTGCCCTGCTCAGAAATGACAGATTTAAAAGATGTAATTAACAAAAAAGGAAGGCTTCTCCCTCGTTCTTAGTTACATAAGACTTTTCTCTCTTTTCCTCTCCCAGCCAGACTTCTCAGCTGGTGTGGAGCCTTTTCGGTTGTGTTTCCACACCACATGAGTCAGTGGCATTAATTAGCAAAACAGGGCTGCGATCATTAACTGCAGAAGTGAGGCTCCTTTTCCCTACCTGACCCTTCAGAACAGAAGCCTGTGGCTGGGAGGAAGCTAGAAACTCTGTCCCTGTGCTCCCAGCTTGAGTCAACTCAGAGGAAGGCCCTGCATACTGTGGAGAGTTTCAGGATCTTTCTGTCGCATGTGACCAGTCTACCCAGATGTGAAGTGAGTTCACTGACTTGAGGCATTGGGAGGTTTGGACGAAACTTCTTTGGGCAGCTCGAAACTGTGTCTATCCTTTTGGCCAGTGTGTGTCCCTACCCAGAACACCTTTTCTTTTCACTCTTTGCCGCATATGTCCAATTCCATGTAGTCTTTCAATAAACCTGCACATCTTGTCCCTCCACATAGCTCTTCTTCAGCCATCCTGTGGTCCCTGTTAAATTCTGCCAAGATCCTGGGAGTAACCTCTGCCCCTCCGTAAACCAGTTTTATCTCCAGTAACGTTCCCTCTTTGGCTTTCTTATTTCAAATCTCCTTTCCCTGGAAAACTGCACGGAGGGTGGATGGGTTTGAAGTAAAACAACTTCATCTGAAGAAATTGCCTTTTTTTTTTTTTTTTTTACCCTGCCTTAATCTGAATTTGAACAAAGCTCCAGGATTAGGTTGCATCCTCCCTTCAATCACGCTTTATTTCTCCCATACTACTTTTCCCACCACCTCTCCAGAGCCCTTTTTGTCCTAGAATGGCACCGCTGGTGATTTCTTTGGGGAGAACGTCCTGGAGTGGAAATTGAGAACCACTTAAGCCCGCCTTCTGCTGGTAGCTTTTTGATTTTTTTTCTCAGTGCCTTGTATCAGTGACTCATTTTCACGTTGACACATTTACCCAAACATAAAATTGCATGTTTACCAACATCTTAGCTGGAATTAATTAAATCAAGAGGTATAAATATAGCTATTAATTATTATCTCCATCCCATTATTTTGGGAATATGCAAATGAACAATATTTTTCCTTCGGCATCTTCACTGATACACAGTGCTACTGCTCACGTCACGACATCCGCTACAATGCTACTAAGAAAACCAAGTGAAACAGAGCCTAGGTACTCTCCAGGAGCTGTGGTTTGGAAAACCTCAGCTGTTCCTGCTGTAGACGCAATCTGCAGAATCCTGGGCCATATGCACTGTATGGAAAGCCCCGGTCCTCTGTCAGATGGTCAGCAGTGGTAAGGCCACTACTCGTTGTGACTGGTGGATATACACTGGCTCTCATTGTCCTTTGAACTTCCCCTCTTGAGATACCGCTTTGCTTAACTAATGTGGGGTTGAGCCTGGTCTCTACTCCAGGGGTTGTAAGAAATTACATTGATGTTTAATGTTCTGATTTTAAGAAGCAGACACATCAGAAGCAGGCATGTTCATGGTATTTCACACACTGGTCACAACGGGAAACTGACAGCCCTGCTGCCTCCTTATGGGCTTTTCCAGCAACTGCCCGTCCCCAAGGAGAGCCACCCCCTTCCTGACTTCTGGGAGTGTAGGTTAAGACTATATTTGCTTGATGGTGTGATTTGTATAAATTATATGGGACTCCTTTGTATTAGGCTTCTTGTGTTCCTATTATATTTGTGACAGTCATCCCTATTGTTGTGAGACTAGATTTTTCTTTTTTAAATGATAATTATTTTTTAAGTTAGAGTCTCACTCCATCGCCCAGGCTGGAGTGCAGTGGTACGTTCACCTGCTGGGCTCCTGCAATCCTTCTGCCTCAGCCTTCCAAGAAACTGGAACTATAGGCAGGTGCTACAGTACCCACACCTGGCTAATTTTTGATTTATTGTAGAGACGAGGTCTGGCCAAGTTGCCCAGACTGTTCTCAAACCCTCAGCCTCAGGCAGTTCACTCACCTCGGCCTCCCAAAGTGCTGGGATGACAGGCTGAGCCATCGAGCCCAACCAAGACTAGATTTTTCATCCTCCTACTGGGTTATATCCATACAACTAGATAGGATTGTGACAGTTCTAGTTTTAGCCTATTAGAACTAAACAGTGCTGCTATAAACATCTAATGTGTGCCTTTAGTAAGCATATGCACATTTATATTGGCTGTAGATACCTAGGAATGGGATTGCTGGGTCATATGACATTAATATGTTTGACTTCACAAATGAGAGCCAAACAGTTTTCTCAAGTAGTTATACCAGTTTACGCTACCACCAGCAGTGAGAATGTTTAGTTATTCAGATCTAATTCATTTTTTATATAGGAAAACCAAGATTCAGAACTGAACCAGGTTACAAAATTCACAGAGCTAACATATCACAGAATTCAAATTAAAACTAGCTGTAGAGTCCAAAATCAGTGGGTCTCTCTTATTTGTATTTCTTTTTTCTTTCTATTCCTCACTAATTCTTGTAAAGACCTTTGAAGAGATTAATTTGTCTTTTCTCCATCTTCTTTAAGCCTCTCATATACACAGGCACACAGATGAACGCAAACACCCGCAGAAACATATACACACTCAGCTACCTATGTAGTCTGTCACCTATATAGATATACACACAAACACCAACAACTTACATACACGGGTGAAAAAAAAAAAAATTCACACACAAGACACTTAGTTATATGTTATTGTTGTTTGTTTTTCCATGTGCTACCATACTTTCACCAACAAGAGAGTAAAGTTCCCTGATAATATATTTGTGTATATATATATATTAGATATATATATTTTATATATATAAAATCCCATAGTTTCTCAAGAAGTACTGGTCTGTATATTTAGTATGATATTTTATTTTTATATGTTTAAGATTTTTGGAGAAAAACAGTTATACTTTACATTAGTAACTTGTCCTAATCTTACTTACCACACTGAAGTCAATTTCAGACATCTTTGTAAAAGTTATTTGATTGATACACAGTAAGTATACCTATTTATGGGGTGCATATGATACTTTGATACATATATACAATATGTAATGATCAAATCAGGGTATTTAGGATATCTGTCACCTCATACATTTGCCACTTCTTTGTGTTAGGAACATTTCAAATCTTCTCTTTTAGCTATTTTGAAATATGCACTCATTCCCCCCACCAGCCCTTCCTGCCTCTGATAACCACCATTCTCCTCTCTTCCTCTGTAAAACCCACTTTTTAACTCCCACAAATGAATGAGAACATGCAATATTTGTCTTTCTGTGCCAGACTTGTTTCACTTAGCACAATGACCTCCAGTTCCATCTGTGTTGCTGCAAGTGACAGGATTTTATTTTTTTTATGGCTGAATAATATTCCATTGTGCATATCTACCACGTTTTTAAAGTTTTCTCTTGATATATAATGAATTGCCACAAACAACGTGTATTTATTATTTCACAGTTTCTGGAGACAGGAGTCTGGAAGGTCTTAGCTAGGTTTTCATCTCAGGGTGTCGTCTCACAAGACTGCAGTCAAAGTGTTTGCCGAGATTTAGGTGGAGTTTGGGGTCTTAGAAAAAGACCTTTCCTTAGGACTGAGGTCCTAGAGTTCCGCTCACAACTCTTTGACGCTGTGACACAATCACAGCCACATGCCAGCTTAATTCTTCAAAGCCAACAGGAGACTCTCTTGCTATCGTGTGCTAAGACAGGCCTTCTATAAAAATCATGTGATCATAGGTGTGACCTTCTATCACCTTTGCCTCAAGGATGCACCCTAATTAAAGGAGTGATTATCTCACCACTTCTGTCATTTTTCCTTGGTTAGAAGCAAGTTATAAATCCCACTCATACTCAGAAGTGCAAGGGTGTGGCTTGAGGTCATCCTGGAATTCTGCCTATCATAACTGACTTGGGGATTTTCTTTTATGTGTGACTTCCTACTAGGTATCATAATTACTGTTACGCTATTATAATTAATTTCCACTCACAGAATATATTGACTCCAGAAGCATTTTATAGTCCAATTCGTATATAACTAAATACTAAATTTCAGAATGTAGATATATTTATACACAATTACATATACTTATTTTAAATTTCACATCCTACCATAAAATTGGAATCAGCCATAATTCAGTCTACACACTTGATACCTTGCCACCAAATGTCTTTATATTCTAGGTATTTTGCAACTCAGTGATTTATTCAAGGGAGAGTTTATGTTACCTTACTCTCACTTAGGCATTGAAGGAGGGGGTGACTTCTTTTAAAATGTGGGACACTTTGTTCTAAACCCTCTGAAAGACAGTCACCTTTACTAAGATCAAACCTTCAAGAGAATGCAAAACTATCTTGTCTCTGGGCTGTATTATAAAGTTGGGTTAAAAATGTATCTGAAGCCGGGCTCGGTGGCTCAGCCTGTAATCCCGCGCCTTTGGGAGGCTGAGGTGAGTGGATTGCCTGAGCCCGCGGGTTTGAGACCCGCCTGGGCAGCGAGACCTCATCTCTACAATAAATCAAAAAATCAGCCGGGTGTGGTAGTACATGCCTGTAATTCCGGCTACTTGGAAGGCTGAGGCGGAAGAATCCCCGGAGCCCAGCAGGTTGAGGCTGCGGTGGCCGGGAACGGCCACTGCACTCCAGTCTGGGCGACAGAGTGAAGCTCCAACTCAAAAAAAAAAAAAATGTATCTGAGACTTTTAAAGGCTGCAAATGTTCCTGCACATGGTCTGGTGGATAGGGTAGGATGGAGTGCCCTGTGCTTTCTGGGAAAGGTTCCAAGCAGTGGCTTAAGCGAACCACTATGAGGACTTTACGTGCTTGGCTGCTTGACAGATGACCTCCTGCGTAATCAAGACTGGGTGCAATATGGTTGCCACCCTTTGACAACACTATAATAAAAGACAGAAGACAAAAGGGATAGGTATTGGGTGTGTGGTGAGACGGATAATGGAGTTTATAGATGCAGTGAATTGGCAAATGAGAAAGTTTCATTCAGAAAGGCCAGGAGTAACTTAGGAGTTAAATCCTATTTCATGAAGTGATCACAGTAAAAGCTGTCCTCACCTTTCTTTCTGAATGCAGTTGCTCAGAAGTGCAAGTTAAAGTGCCTCGTCTTTGTATTCAGACCACCTGAGTAAGAAACCTTGCTTTGCTACTTACCAACTATGCTGGCTTTGACCGAGTTACTTAACCTTATTAAGTCACCATTTCCTCAGCACTGAAGTGGATATAAGTGGCATGCCTTACGTAAAGAGTTTGTTCCAGGACTTGGCCCTAATAACCACAACAACGAACAAGCAAACAAGCAGATGAACTCTGCACTACAAAGATGGCCAAACCTTCGTAGATCTCTTCAAGTAGCTCACGATCCCATGGGGAGGGCAGAAGTGCTACACAAGCAAAATAATCATTACCCAGCAATCTGCTAAGTTCTAGAATCATGGCAAGAAGTCTCTGCCTTCAAGAGTCGGCAGAGATTATCAAAGAGGTGCTTGCATGTGCTTGCTTGCCTACCCCGAATCTAGAGGAAGCCGTTTATTTATCTGTTCGTTCCATCGGCGTCTCATTCTCGAATTCTGTTTCACAAATTATTAGAATCCATTTTTCTTTAAGCTCTCCACCCAAGAGAAACGCCAAAAGGGATGCAAAGGTGATGAGAGTTTGTAACTGTGATGCTTGTGAACTGATGACGTTCAAGCAGCGCCCCTGGAGAGGAGACCGCAAAGCTGGGACTGGAAGCGGTGTCCCCCTTAGAGTAATGGTCAGTGTTTCACTCTTTTTTGTTTTTTCCTTCTGGAACTAGTTTTCCAGACACACAAAAGGTGATGACAATGAGTAAGAAGGTGAATGGTTGGAACTATGAATGCCATCCATTGCGTGTTTGCACTTATTCATGATTATTTAAACAACTGAGTTCCTGGCCAAAGCACAGTTTTTAAAGAGTTTTGCTGGTATCAGGGAACAAAATGCCAGGGAAAAAAATACAATTTTTTTGTTTCTGCTTTCCATTTCTCTTTCTCATCATCAAGAATGAGCTCTAGGATTCTAGGATTATGTTATAATTTCAGCTGCTTCTATCTTTTTCTGTGGCTTTGGGCAGAGCATAGACTTTATAGCAGTATTTTCAAATTAATTGCTGTGTGCACTTACAAATGGTAATAAAGACCTCTTTTTTAGCTTGAGTCCACATAACTTAAGCAATTGATAATTATTTATTTTATTAATTACCAATGCTTCTCAATTCTATTTCTCCTAGCCTGCCAATTTGTACAGGCCACCAGGAGCCTACGGTTTTTATTATGAGCGTTAAGTTGGGAGAGACATGCAAACTGGTATTTAACAACCTTTTAACCAGTCAAATCAAGGGACTATTCTTTTATATTTGCAATGGACATTTCAGTTTCAAACATTCCCATAAAAACAGTGAAGAAAGAGAAGATATGGTACACACGAGAAAACAAACAATCAAACATAAAGGCCAAAGTAGCAGCCTGGACCCTTCAGATAATAAAGTCACATCATAATTCTTTCTGGCTTAGTGTTTTATGGAAAACATGAGATCTCAGAAAGAGACTCACGGGTAAGACACTACTGATATGGGATAACTTCCTTTCTATACCTCTTCAGCAATAATATTTGCCTGTTTTTTTATTATCCTAACCTTTTTGTTTGATGATATATTCTACCTGCTCTGCTTTGAATGTATGATATGCATGTCCACACCCATCCTCCCACCAAATCCATATGTTGGAACCTGAACCGAATGTGATAGTATTAAGAGGTGAGGTCTTTAGGGAGTGATTTAGCCAGGAAGCCTTATGAGTGGGATTTCAGCCTTATTAAAAGGGCTGGAGGGAACTAGCTGGGGTCCTTTTGTGTCCTTCCATTTTTCACCATGTGAGGATGCAACAACAAAGTGCCATCTTAAAAGTAGAGAACAGGCCTTCACCAGACTCTGAACCTTGATCTTGGACTTCCCAGTCTCTAGAACTGTGAGAGATAAATTCTTATTATTTATGTATTATCCAAACTCAGGTATTTTGTTATAGCAACACATATTAAGACAGTACTACTTTTCAGCTACACACACACACACACACACACACACACACACACACACACACACACACACAAACACACAGCCATTATATCTCCTTCTCCCAGGTAAATTGTTCAACATTCTTTCCCAGAATATTCTTTCCCAGAATAAATGACAGAATTTATTGGCTTTTATTTTCAAATAACTTCTAAATGTATCTTTCTTTCACGAGCTCTTTTAGAAATTACAGATACTTTAAAATATTTAAGCATTGGGAATTGTTTGTGACTGATTAAAAAAGTAACTTTTATATATATATATATATATATATATATATATATATACATTTGGGAGCCTTAATTTCAAGTTAGGTTGATTTAACCATCCTCATTTGCAATCATTTTAAAAATGTAAGGCATAGCCAGAGATAAATCAGAGTAATATTTGAGAGGATATTTATACCTGGAATTAAAACTCTGGAACCTGTGATTTTGAAAATCAGTAAAAGTATTTTAATCATTATATTGAAGTAATATAAATGGTGAGATGTAATTGTAAGAGAATTTTATTTTTATCTCCTATTACAATTTATTCATGAGCCTAGTTTTACTGCTGTCCCTAGATGAAAACTTTCTAGAAATATTTAGGTAATATGAGGCCCTGTGATCACTCTGAAATATCCAGATTATATAATACTTCGCATTTTTAGCCTATTTTAGGGTGAAGATTCCTCCCATTCCCAGCAGGGCCCCGGTTGCTGGTGAGATGCCTGACTGGTGCCCGGACATGGCTGATCTCTTCTTTGTGTTGTCACCTGGTCCCTGTTCCTCCTCTTCTTCCATCTGCCTACTCCCAATTCAGACTCTCCTTGCTGGATCATGGTTAAGGGAAATAGATGACAGCTGAGCAGAGTAGCTTTTGCTTGGCTGCTCCTGTCTTGGGTTGACAGCATTGTCTTAGAATCTGGCAGAAATGTGACACGGGCTTTTTTATGGTGGCTCTCATCTGCTCTGTAATAGCCACCCCTGTCCTCTCACTCGCCCTGCTTTGCCATAGTGAGAGTAATCACCCCTTTCCTGACACATCACTTTTTCCTCCCTCTGATAAACTGTTTACTCCTGCAGCCAGCCCTCTTGTCCAAGATGCAAACTATCTCCAAGGTTTTCTTGTTGACTTCTTTGTACATGTATGATCAACATTTGGCTTCTTGCCTTTAGATTTTTCAGATGAGATTTAGACACCACCTTCCTGAGTCTCCCTGTACTCAGCATCACAACCCTACCTTTAGTCTTTAGATGAGGGACAGGATTATCCTGCAATCTTTTTCCCCTTGGAGTTGAGATTGGTAAGTCTTCACCCACTGGCAGTTTACTCAAAAATTCTCCTCTAATAATCATCTGGAAGCCACTCTCTAATAAACTGAGGGTCGGGATGTAATACCACCGACAACTCTGTTGTGTTTAAGAGTTTAGGTACAATCTCTGATGACTGCTTGAATTGTAAATTTACACCTCATTTGGAATGGACCATCTGCTGTGTTCCTTGGACCAAAGTTTCATTTCAACTTTCTCTTATTCATATAATAACTGGTCGAGGTGGAGTTTCAGTGGTGATTTTATGAAGACAAAAAAAAATATTCTGCGTTTTTCCATTCAGTAAATATTTTAGCAGTTTATCATGGGCCAAATATCACTCCAGGCTTGGGAAATAGATAATGAACAAGCTGTATTACTTTCCTCATGAAGCTACCATTGCTCCGATGGTAGTGGTATAGTTTTAAAAGGAGATAAACATAAATGTAATTTCAGAGAAAGGAGATAAAAGTGACGGTGTGTAGGTAGAGGGCCTTTTTAGGGAAATTTGTGAAGGAAGATCTGTGAGAAAGTGACATTTGTGCAGACGCTATTCAGATTAATTTAGAATGAATAAAGCTACATTGTGAAATTAAAAAGTATGTATTTTAATATACATAAGCACATCTGGGGCACTATGAATAATAGGCTGTGGGATTGTCATATGCATTTCTGGTTTTTCCTCCCCTAGGAGGTAGAAAGAAACTCTTCCCTTTTCTTGGGACGATTTCTTGATCTGGTCTGATCCATTTCCCCACCTTCCTCTGCAGTGAGTCCCATTCAGCTGGCCTGCACTGGGACGTTTGTGACCTTGTATGAGGGCTCTTATTACATTTTTAGGCTATTTTTAGTCTCTGCTAATGAGATCGCTCAGGGTTCGCTTTGAGTATCACATCTTAATCACTTGATTTCTGCAGACGTTTCCTTTCTCCAAATAAACTCTTCAGAATGCCTGCTGCTCTGTGCTCATTAACCTGGGAATGGCTTCTCTAACTCCAATTTGAAAATTGTCTTCAACATCTGAGACTTCTGTACTGATCAGGTTTCCCCAAGCAGTAACGATGGAAGGAGGATTTTAGGCTCTTTTGGGTGTGAAAAAAAAATCAATGATGAAATTTTCTCTCACAAAGGATTTTCCCTTTATGTATAATAAGTATAGGCTTTGCGTTCTCACAGTGTGGCTTAATGACAATCCACCCCCAACCCTACCGTCTGTCCCAATCTCACTTAATCATTCCATGCTCAATAAGATTTAGGTGACTTAGAGATAAGAAAAAAAATAGTTAATGAGTAAATGAGCGAATGAAGAGATGAATATTCATCAGCCAGGAATTTTGTTTTGTTTTTGTCTTATCTCTTTCCCTGCTCTCAGCCCACAATTGATATGAGACGGGCTTCGTGATGAAGACAGTGGCGTTGATTTAAGGAAACCCAGTGCAAGATTAGACTCATGTCAGCTTAAGCGCCTGTCACACTTGCTCCCCTGCTGATAGTTATTAGGTTGGTGACTTGTGTTTCTAAAGATCTGCCACTTGGATGGACCACATTAAGAGTCTTTTGCATGCACAAATGTTCTAATCCAGAACCAGAGAGCAGTAACCCCTTCCTTCATCCTTGCCAAATTTCACGTGCCAGGAATATATATTTTTTTTGGGGGGGGGGGTATGTTTTAATCTCTAATAACAGTATTTTTTTAAATAGGGGTGGTTTTGAAATGCCAAATCCTCAAAATTCACTTTGTTCTTAAGACACAAAGGGACAAATTACATACCCTAATTGGCAAACTGGAAATATATTTGCAGATAAATATAATTTTTGAGGTTGAAATTATTTTGGGAAACTAAGTTTAGCAGGTACTCGCCAGAAAAATATACTTGTAGACTTTTACTTAAAAATAAGCTTGGCAGACATGTACTGGAAGAAATATTTGTAGGCTCTCTGGAGTGTTTTATAGGAACAACTTGTAAAGGAATGGCCTGATGTCACAGTCTAATGACATAGAGCTCATTTTCCCTGCTCCTCCCTCAGGGCAGACCCCAAGCGTGGATTACAGGCCGCCAGCCACATTTTATTATAATGGCTTGCTCCATGTAAAAATTTGGCCTTCATCCACAGGACGTCACTTGACAAACTTCACCCACTTCCTTCTCTTGTCTATGCTTCAGTGAACCACTCCAGAACATTCCGAGTCTGAGCTCTCCATCAGAATTTTAAACTAGCAAGGGAGAAAGATGATACTTGACTTGAGATTATCGTTTCCTCAAAGCCATAACTATGAGAAGGGGTATGACGTTGATTAGGCAACTTTATTTGTCCATCCAGAAGAGATCTCTAAAGTAGAAGGACAGTCTAGATGCTCTGGTTCTCTAGTGGTTGAAGAACAGGGGATGTGCATGCCACTGAGATAGTAATCGCTGCGTAAATGAACTCCGAAACTTTGTTCGTCCTGTTTTCAGAGAGTTTTCAGTCACCTTGACCTGAAGGAAATACAGAAATCCCTGACCTTTCAGGGTCTAGTGCCTGGGTTCTTGTTTTTAGATGCCTGCAGGGAACTGCACTGGAATATAAATGAATTTGAACAGCTTTGTTTCAAAGCAAAATCAGTCACTTGTCAGGGCAACCTCTTAAGGCAAAATCAGAGAAGGCACTGCTAGCCATAGAAACTAGGAAGAGAGCCAGACTCATAGAGAGGATAATGTTTCCGAAGGTCTAAGAATAGCTAGGGAGGTGGAGGTGATCCCTTGACACAAATACACCAGAAGGCGTGTGGAGCACAGCAGTGAGGGGTTCAGGAGCAAATAGTTAGACAGCTGCATTGGTAGGTGGCAGATGGCAATTTTTTTGGTTCCTCTCACCGCCACCCCCATATGTAATCCATAAGCAAATTTTCTTGACTCTACCTACAAAATAAATTCTTCTTTTTTTTTTTTTTTTTTTTTGAGTTGGAGTCTCACTGTCACCCAGGCTGGAGTGCAGTGGCACACTCACAGCTGTAGTGGCCAAAAGTTCAGTCCAAGAGACCACCAAGAGCCAATTCCGATGAAAGTTCAAGAGGGTCTTTATTTGCAAGCTCGAGCCTGGACCTCTGTCGACAACCGATGCAGCGGAGTATACCCAGAGGCCCTGACTTCCTTAAGCAGATGCCTTTTATGCTTTTACACAAAGGGAGGAGGAGTTTGGGGGGACTTTACAGTCTTGTTACCATTTAATTGGGTAGTAACCTCTGGTGGTCAGCTCAATCGTGGAGGATTGGCTAGCCTGACTCGGGCTGACCTTGGCCCACTAGCTAGGGAAGTTGCAGAGATATCTGGAAACTTAGGTGATTTCTCCCTGGCACCTGATTGGTTGTTCCTAAGGGGAAAGTGAGACGAGGGAAGAATAACTGGAGCTTTGCAGTTTTTCCCATAACTGGAACTTTAAACAGTTACAGGTTATGTTTTAAGACAGAAAACTAAAAATGGCTGTGCTGTTGTCCACAAGCCAATTACATATTTATTGGGTTATAGCATGCTCTTAACCTAAGTCTATGGTATACTCTGTTACGGTCCTCTCATCGGCCAACCCAGCATTGACCCACTGGGCTCCAGCAATCCTTCTTCCTCGACCTTCCAAGTAGCCGAGACTACAGGCGCATACTACCACTCCCAGCTAATTTTCTAATTATTGTGGAGACAAGGTCTTGTCAGGTTGCTCGTGTTGGTCTCAAACTTGCTGGCTCAGGCAAAAAACTCACCTCGGACTCCTAAAGTGCTGGAATGACAGCTGAGCCACTAAGCCCAGCACAAATTCTTCTTTCTTGACTTCTCTCTATTCCTATTGCTGTCACCAAGATCAAATCATCTCTCAAATATACCATTGATCTACTGTTCCTCCCTTCAGTCAGTCCTCACAGCAGGCCAGGTGATAGGTGAAAAATCTAAACCAGACTATATTATTTTATTTCTTTCTTTTTTTTTGTTTTGAGTTGGAGTCTCACTCTGTCACCCAGACTGGAGTGCAGTGGCCGCTCCTAGCCACCGCAGCCTCGACCTGCTGGGCTCCGGCGATCCTTCCGCCTCAGCCTTCCAAGTAGCTGGAACTACAGGCATGCGCTACATACTATTTTCTAATGTGAAATTCCCCATGAACTTGCCATTGCTTACAGAATACAAAGAAAGGGCTTAACCTGGCCTACAATGCCTAGCTCTCTGTAGTGAGCTGAATAGTGTGCCCCCAACAAGTTCACATTCTAACCACTGGAACCTGTGGCTGTGACTGTATTTGGAAAAGCCATCTTCGCATGCAAAACTAAATTGAGGATCTTGAGATGAGACCTTCCTGGATAATTCAGGTGACTCCTGAATGCAATGGCAAGCGTCCTTGTGAGAGACACACAGAGGAGAGAGACAGAGGAGAAGAAAAGAAGACCCTGTGAAGGTAGAGACACAAATTGGAGTCATGTAGCCCCAAGCCAAGAAACACCTTGAGCCACCAAAGTTGAAGGAGTCAAGGAAGAATTGTCCCCTAGGACCTTCAAAGAGAGTGCAGCCCTGCTAGCATCTTGATTTCAGACTTCTGACTTCCAGCACTGCAAGAGAGAGTATATGTCTATAGTTTCGCATCATCAAGTTTGTGGTAATTTGTTATGACAATCACAGGAAGCTAATCCTCTTCCAGCATTTGTTTGCCATGTTTTTTCTACTAGTCTGGCCTGTTTCCTCACCTTATTACTTTTTAAGTACAACATGCTCCTTCAAACTTGGAGCCTCAGCTGTTTTCTCATCCTGGAATATTTTTTCCCCCATATCTTTTTATGTCTCGGTTCTTCCTTGTCATTCTTGAAGTTACACGTCTCTTTTTCAGCGGGGCCTTATCAGGCCATCGATTTAAAGTTCCATCTCAGTCATTCCCTGTCTTATCACTCTTAGGTTTTTGTCTCAATATTTTTGTCTGCTTCATTCTTGTTTTTAAATTTGTTTATTATCTGCCTCACCCACTAAGAAGTAAACTCCATGAAGTGGGAAGTCTTCACTGTCTGACTCACTGAAGAATCCTCGGTCTTGAGGAAAGTTTCTGGTATGAAGTTCAGTTTCAATTGGTGTTGAATGAGAGGAACAGAAGACTATGAGTGCTAGAGGAAGTTAGGGTGATAAGATTGGAGATCTAGAAATCTGAGAAGCAACCCAGGTTCTTGGTTACTAGGGGTACTGGAATAGGACGGGAATCCCATAATAAATCTGAAGTAAATATGGTCTTGGGACCAAAATAGTATGGGGTATAGAGTGTTAGGGTATGGATAGGGTGAGGGCGGCATGCTGGAAGGGTGAGGGGAAAACAGCACCGGTAACCCAGAGATCCGAGCATTGCAAAGAATTGCAACACACAAAGAGGTTAAGAAAGAAAAGTTTATTTAAAAATAAATTAGAGAAAGAGAAGGGAGAGAGAAGATTTACCTCCCCAAGGTGGGGGAGGGGGCCAAAGCCAGGAAGGATGGTGACAGCCATGGCTCAGAGAGCACACGGCCACACCAGAGTCTAGCAAGGCAATAATGGCCATTGGTTGCTTGTGGTTGAGTCCTTTTAAGCATTCTCCTTGATGGGGGAAGATCATTAAGGTGATTGGGTGGTGGTCTGCTCCACGTCATCACAAAGGGCCAGGCAAGCGCAGGCATCAGGTGATGGACAGCGGGCAGATGAATGGGTTAGTCACGTGATTACTGCCATGGTGGGGTTTATTTGTGTCATGTTGGTCACAAAGAGCTGATTAGTTAACCCTGGGGGTGGGGGGCTCCTGCAAGAGACTTGTTAGACATTTGCAATTCACAAACTCAGACACTTGCAACTCACAAACTCCTTGACCAAAGGTGGTGGCATTATCATTTTTATGACTTTGACGAGCCAAAGGGTGGTCTTTGATCTTCTGTCTTGACAAGGAACCTAAAAGGTTACTAGAGATTATTATGCTAAACCGTGAATTGAAAGGCTGGGCTGTCCTGGTCTTGCATCTGATGGAGATTTGCTGAAGGGGGATGGGATAGGCTGCTGTTTGTCCTGTAATAGAATGTCTGAACGCTTTCTAATGGTTATGCTGAGGCAAAAAGACTAAACCCTTCATGGAGTATAAGTTTCTGGAGCATAAGATTAGAGCTAAATCGGAAGCAGTGATGTCACAAGACCACATGGGAGAGTTTTAGGACTGATAAGATGGCCAGGATTTGTTCTAATTGCAGGTGGAGATCAGTGCCCTCCATTTGATGGAGAGATGGGCTAGGAAAGTTGGGAAAAAGTCAGGCACAGGAAACATGAGGCAAGGCCTATAGTGCCCAACTGCTCTGGCAAAGAAAAGAGTCTGCCTTCCTGATAATCTAGACATAAACGTTTTCTAGTGGACTAAACCTAGGAGACTAGATCCTTCCTAATAGGGCCATCTTCAAATGAGGCGTACGTTTGAATGCAATGTCTTAATTTGATCCTGTGGGTTCTCAGTCACGCCACGACATTGCAATCTAGAAAAGGCTCTCTCCAGTGGTAGGCTGACACAGAGTACCCACGTTAGCTACGGGGACGTCATCCATGATGAAACCATTATTCAGCTATTTGTACCCTGTCTACCTTGCTAGCAGTTTGAAAGTCTTAATGAAGATGTCCTAGTCCAACTCAAATTAAGGAGGGCATACTGTCAGAGGCTAAGGCATATGATCTGAGAAAAATTAAGCTAGCGGGGCTATCTGTCAGATGATAGGAGGTCTTGGCAGCCATTCTGTCTAAACAACCTCTTAGTGAACTTTCTGCAGGTTGGAAAGTGTCCTCATGTGGCATCCTCGGGGGCTCTTTGTGACTCTCTTATAACTTTAGCTTAATGGCAATAGGCAGAGACATGTGGAAATCCTATTTTGAGGCGCACAGCCATTTTAGAACTCCCAGAGATGGGGTCTGCCGAGGCATACTCTCACAGGGTATAGCTTGTCTCCTAGAAGTGATTTCAGTGTTTGTCACTCCCTCCGACTTTCCCCCAGGTTTTCTGCTGTTGTCGTTAGGTATATGTTTTGAAAATGACAAACAATCAGATTGAGGAAAAAGCGTATGGTGTGTTTATGTCTGTGGGCATAAATGTGGAATAAATATATGTAATGCATGGTGGCTGATTCTTTGAGGCATTTATCTTCACTTGTGAGGAGAGACAGGATAAGTCACTCATGACGGTGCCAACCCAGATCCATCCTTCATCACTACACTCATGAAGATAAATGCCACACTTAAAGAGACCACAGCTATCACGTGTCCTTTCAGACTGGAGATTCAGAGTGGTTAGAGCAAGAGGTCAGCCGGTGCTGTGATTTAAAAATCGAGAACACTTTGTCCGTGTCCTCTCCTACCCTCACACGCCTTGGTCCTCCATGTCAACCTAGGGTACGACCAGCAGCTAAACAGATGGCTAGGTAGCATTCATCTGTGTCTACAGGTATTCACTTCACTTTAATTTTTAAAATATTCATTTCCTGGTATATGCCAAGCACAGAACCCTGCAATGACAACGCACTACTTAATAGGATAGTGTTCCTGGTCCTCACAGTGATAAGTATGATAAATGGTATAAGGAAGAAAGCCCTATGGCAAAATAATAAGCGAGTGGTTGGTTCTTTCTGTGAGCGGGTCAGGTGAGAAAGGAACACGTCAGAATGGAAGTATTGAGAGATGATAATATTTGAACGCCTGTATTGGAAAAACAGTATGGGCACCTTAGCCTTCCATGATGTACAAGTCGGGGCCCATTGGATTCTCTAGCTATGGCGTGACAAATGGGTGACTTCTCTGCTCTGAGCTTGCGGACCCACTGGAGATAAGCGGTAGATAGAATCCCTTTATAACTCAGTAATGGAATGTACTTGTTCTGCTTTTCTTTTTAATTACCCTTCCACAAATGGGATGTGTGAGGTAAGAAGACGTCATTGAAACAAAAATATTGGCTCTTTTTCCCTTGGCTGGTACATAAAAGTATATACAACAAGATGTAAACTACAGGAGAATGCTATAAATCTGAGAAATCTGATTGACAAATCAGACATTTCTAAGATCATTAGCCCTCTTTGAAAAATGTTAGTTTGAACCATACAATATGGTGGTATTCAACAGCTTCTGGTTTAGGAAATAGTAATTTCTTAATGTTCTGTCAAATCATGCTGATTGATTTTGTGGTTCCAATTGAGGGTGTGTTTTAGTTGCGTTATTTTTTCTATATGTAAGCTTATTTCACTTGATAAGCTATTCTGTCCTCTTATTCAAGAACATTATGAACACATACTACATGGCAGTTACCGGGCTGTGAATGCATGTGACATGGAGCATGTTGCCTGTCTCAGTGGGTCATGCTGGCTCATGAGACAGAAAGACATAGAGCGAGCAGTACAATAATACGCAAGTGGCACGTGGTTGATAGTCGCGCAAATAAATGTTCTTTTTGTTCTTCTCACACTGGAAGTAGTAGTGCAGAGTGTCAAAGGAACATATATAGTAAGTTTCTACCAATTTAAATAAACATGAAAGGATTCACGGCAGAAATATCCCCTTTTTTCCCTTAATGTTTGTGTTAAAAGACCGTGTAATAGGCAGATCACCAGCCTAGGGCTTCAAATATTTCACTTCTTGGTATACTTTTATCACGTATTCATTTCTAGAACACGATAACATTATTTAACGTCCCTATTCTTGTACCTTCTCATCTACAAAATGGAAAAATGTAATCTCGCCTCCCTGCCTTCTGTAACTGTGAGGGTCAGACAGGATAACGCGTATGAGAAAATTTTCTAAGTTGTGATGTTTACGTTGGAATCAAGAATTGTACTGTAGGCAGATTAATTTCTGATCTCAAGTGGGGAAATTAAATTAGCAGCAATAGACACAAGTCTACAAGTCAGCTTGAGATTTGGGTTTGCCAGTCTTCTTTTTTGATGGTGTTTAAAGCTGTTCTAGGACCACCTAGGCAGGGGCATACCTCATCAACAAGGGTACCTGCGTCATCAGTGTTTATATTCCTAACCCTGAAATGCACTCCACGTCTTGATAATAATTTTTTTTTTAAAGAATGAATATAGATAAAGAATACAATCCAATAAAGGGTTAGTATAGATAAAGAAGAGGTCTGCAGACTGAGCCCTGGGTCACTCCAAGGTACTTTGGCCCATGAGATAAGATGGGAACAGCAATGGATGCTGAGCAGATGATCACTGAGGTGGGAAGAGAATCAGGAGAGTTGTTTTCGAAGAGCCAAGCGCAGAAAGTGTTTCAGAAAGAACAGTAGCTACTAGTTCTTGCCTAATGTACACTTGAGACTTGGCTGCTTGATTTAGCAATAAACATACATTCTCACCTCCCACCTTTTCTGTGCCCTCTCCACACACACACTAATCTAGTTACCCACTGCCTTGCTCTCAAGTTGCTGTAAATTCCAGGCACATTAAATCACAACTCATATTCCATATGCCCTACTGGAGGGTAGTTCATGTTTTCTGAAGCCGTGAGATGAGGGGACATTTTTTATAAGGTTGAGTCATAGTTTTTTTTAAAACAATGATGGATCATCTCTAAAATACGTTTTTATCATATTTGGTTGTGTTTGTGTAATCATAGCACTATTCACTAGTGATATGTTCCTGTGATGTTGAAAAAGCACTTGTCCTCATATTATCTGTTCCAAACAAAAGCATCAATGCCATAAGATAGCCAGCAGTGAAGATCCGCCATCAGACTATACTGCCTGCTAACACCCCCTTGCTGTCATCAGCCACAGACCCATGCTTCCCCCCTCCTTCCTTGCGATGTTAACATCTGCCTCTCTGTTCTCTTCGGTCTTACTCCTGATAGAGTTCTTGGTGATTGTGGTGTTCATGCCGTTCCCTGGATCTGGATTACTCGTTGTGAGGGATCTCTCTACCTGCCACCACTCAGGGCTTCCTCTTTGTGTATAGTCTGGGCCCCTTGTATTTCTAAGGTTGGGATTTAAAGATTGTATTTGTTAAAATTTTAAAATGTCTGTTTGGCTTCATGATTCCTTGAAAAATGTGAGCTGTGTCTCTCAGTATCTCGTTTGTGCTTCAAGTCTTGTGCGGCCCTCAATTTCAGATTCCAAGTTTAATTTTGCCTATGCTACAGGAGTGGTGGAGTGGAGAAAGAAAGACGATGTGTCTCTGTGACTCTATTGTTTTGAGAATGTGGGGTGAGAATTCCTGATTGGGGTTGTTGGCGGATGCCTGTGTCAAACTTTTAACATTCCATTGACTTTCAGAATCAATAGTTCTGTTTAACTACTTGCATCTTTATAATGAATTATCGGATTTGCTCTTAGAAGTTGGTTCTGGTCAGGACACAAGACCAGAGAGAAAATGTGACTTATTTATAGTCATGTGTCTAATAAGTCAGAACCAAGTTCAGACTAAAGGGCTTTTGATTCCAAATGCATTTTTTTGATTGGCGTTAAAAAAAAATGCATTGTTCAAAATGGCTAATAGTTAAGATAGCTGCCTAGGCTTTCTGCCCAGAACAGTGTTACGATGCAGTGGTGATTTAATAAATGTCACCACTGGTGTCTGTGGTGGTGATTTTGATGGTGGCAGACCAAGAACTGTGCTGAATTGTTCTAATGATGCCTTTTTCTTTTCTTTTCTCTCCCTCTCTCTCTTTTTTAGATTGGCAAACACATTGCCACTTACAGCCTAGAGACCCCAGTGGAGAGCTAGGTGGGTGATGATTCATGCTAAATCTTTCTCACAATATGCTGTACCTACCACAGCAGCTAATGTGAGGCGGTTCATTATACACTGTCAAATCCAATAACAGCGACGACTGGCTTTGCTAGCATGAGCAATTTGTGGGAAGTCCAGCCACTGCAAACCACTACTGAACTCCAGAAAATAAGCTGCAGCATGGTAGAAAGAAACGTAGCCACGGAGTCATATTTGCAAATTTCTTGTAGGTCTCTTTCTGCCAGTTTAGCCTTCATGTTCCTAGCTTGACTCCAGAGATGACTTTCCTTGAGATTCACTTACCTTGGGAGCGCCTCCTCCCTCGGTGGTATTTTATGGACTAAATAGCTTATAAGGGTTCTGGCAACTCATGGGCAGAGCTAGGAATGTGGGTCTCCTATGGCAGGGTTTCTGAAGCGCCCTTTTCCCCTCACCCTTCTGCCACAAGCCACGCCATACACATATACACGTTCTAGTTGTGCTGAGGCACAGTCTCTGGAGGTGGTAGACTTACCTCTAGACAGGTAAGATCGGGGATGGCGGGAGACAGGAGCACCGACTCTTGCCTGTGATTTATGATTATGTCTCCATTAAACTCTAATCCCCTCGAAGGCAGTGTTCTGGATTTACCTCAACTAACACCTGTGAGCTCCAGTTGACCCTTTGTGGGTATTTATTGATGAAATTGACACATTCCTTTCCAAAGGGCTTAGTATTAAGGCAGGGAGACCGCGGTTTCATCTTCTCACCTCCCCGGTCCCTGGTACAGTGCCTGACACATATTAGGCGGAAAACTATGTGTCTGTCTCGGGAAATAACAGAGGTGTAAATGAGTCTATCAATTAGATGGTTCCCTGTGGCCAAATTAAAGCCCAAGCGAATGGTTTTCGACCATCAGAGACAGAAAAGCGATGGCTTCAAATCATTTTTCTTCAGGCCGCCAGGAATGATGCCCTTAAAAAGCGGTTGTGTATTTTGGAAGGCAAAAGCTAATCTGAAGCTGTTTTCTTTATTTTTATATTCAAATGCCGATAAAACAGAAAAACACCGGAGACCTATTCATTGCTCACAAATGATATATGGGGTAATAATGCACTTGCTTCTCCAGCTGTGCTACACTCTGGCGCTGTCTTGGGTTTAATTGAAAATACGCTGTGACCTTGGTTTTGTTCACTGGGCATGGTGGGTATAATTGGCACGAGGCCTCTGAAGAACTCCCTTCTAACGAATGTCCTTTGGCTAATTTGGGGTTCGCCTGAGGGAAATAATGTGTGAGATCCTGTAAAAACAAGATGCATTTTATTTGTGTGCAACGCACACAGAGTTCATGATTTTTTAAAAAAACTTTTATTTTTCCATACCTATCTGTGGAGTCCTAAATGCTCTCAGCATAATAGTATTATCCCTCACAGTCTCATGTTTCATCACAATTAAATAAACAGCTTGTGAATCGCAGTCCAAAAAAACACGTCTGTGTTCCACTCTTAACTTGAGGGGTTTCCATAGAAACCACAGGCAGCAAGTTTCACTGACATTTCTCGGACTTGAGGCTATATGCAGCCTTGACGTCTCCCTGTGTCGCTCTGTGTGTGTCTTCCTTCCTCCCTCCACCCTCCCAGCCCACCTCCCCTTAGTTCTCTCCTCCTGCTTCCCTGCCTCCACACTTTCTCTTATTAGCAATGAGGAAGTAATTTGGACTCAGTTAGATTTAACAAATGCAATAATACTCAAATGGGCTCTGATCCTTAAGTGTAATTGTGTTATTAGCTGGAAATGTTTTTCTTCAAGAATAAAAGAATTGAGAGTGACGTCTGCTAAGGTCGCTCATGTTGGCAAGAAAAAATCCCTTGACTGACCGTTCAAAGTCCGTGGTCTCTGCATCAAGGTCCGCCTTTGGGTCCAGCTGAGGCTTTCCCTTGAGGTCGTCAACCCACACTGGTATTTCTCCTGAGTTCTGATATTCACTCTGGAGCAGAAAAGCATGGTGCTGATCGTATTCCGGGAGAAACTAGGAATTTTTTTTAGGAAAGACAAAGCAGACTGTGTACTGAGTACCTGCCATGCAATGAGTATTTTGTCATGTGTCTTCGTTTGTGTTGTCTTGGTTAATCCCACAAAGTTTATTGCCAGCCAGTGCACAGAAAAAAGATGAATCTGGAACTGGTAGTTTAAGTTCAGGCTTCACCACAGGCTGGCGGCAGAGCCCTGGGTGTGATGCTTACATGCTGTCTTGGTTTCTCAAAGACAAAATGAATACAGGCACTTTAAAGCAATGGGATTTTGTTAGGATTAAAGATGCTAATGTAGCTAGTACGTCAGAGCAGTTGTATTTCTTTTTAGCCCTGTAGAAATGGGGAAAACAAGTTGCCAAAAGATTGCATCACTCAGCCAAAGCTGTATACTGAGCAGGAGGTATATCCATACAGCACGGTGACCCCTGACCATCCTGGGATCTGTCAGTAATTGTGTGATTTGGGATAAGTGACAAACTTACAGAGCATCTGGTTCCTCATCTGTATAACGAGGATAATGGTTCTTACCTCAGGGAGTGGTTGGGAGGGCTAAATAACTCTGTGCATGTAAGTTACTTACTGCCTGCCCTATGGAAAGCTGACTGCATTTTTAATCTCCACCTCCCTCCCTGTAGGTGGTAGATTTACCTCTAGACAGGTAAGATTGGGGATGGCGGGAGACAGGAGCATCGACTCTTGCCTGTGATTTATGATTATGTCTCCCTGCCCCAACCTTTCTGATTTGTTTTGTTTTGTGTGTGGATTCAACATTAAAGAAAGAACAGTGTCCAAAGTCTATCTAATAGTTACAGTTTAAAATGACCTCACAATTCATAAACTGCCTCATGTTATCCTGATAGCAATGAGAAAGAAAAGTCAGGTGCAATCACACCCACTGTATAGATTAGGCAAAAGAAGAATCTGTGTTAATGACAAGATTTTCGATACAGTGAATGAAGAAACTTGGTTTTTTACCTCATTCCCCAGAGTCCATTTTATCATTAAAATTGCATATTTTTTTTTTTGAGTTGGAGTCTCACCTCATCGCTCAGGCTGGAGTGTAGTGGCACGCTCACGACCACCCCGGTGTCAGTCTGCTGGGCTCTGGCAGTCGTTCCACCTCAGCCTTCCAAGTAGCCAGAACTACAGGAATGTGCTACCATACCAGGCTAATTTTTGACTTATTGCAGAGACAAGGTTTCGCCAAGTGGCCCGGGCTGGTCCCAAACCCGTGGGCTCAGGCAACCCACTCGCCTCGGCCTCCCAAAGTGTTGGGATGACAGGCTGAGCCCATTATTCTAAATTTAGATCTTATGTGCGCAAGTTTTAAGGCAAAGGCCCAGCAGATAGTGACTTATCTTTCTAACAAATATGAGGGGAGGACACATGGTAGAAAAGAAGGGAAGGGGGTAAGGAGAGGGTGGTTACAATATCTGTTGCAATCTGCCCTTAGGTCATTATTCAGGATCTGAAGGGACATGTAGAAATGTAATTCTCAATCCAAGGGAGAGATGAGGCATTGATTTTGTGCAGCAATATGCCCAAGTGTTGCTGGTTGGAAAAATGGGGTGAGGTAAGAGAGAAAGCCCTTCAAAAAATCCAGGAGCCAGGCTCGGTGGCTCAGCCTGTAATCCCGTGCCTTGGGGAGGCTGAGGTGAGTGGATTGCCTGAGCCCGCGGGTTCGAGACCCGCCTGGGCAGCGAGACCTCATCTCTACAATAAATCAAAAAAGTAGCCGGCGAGGTAGTGCGCGCCTGTAGCTCCAGCTACTGGAAGTCTGAGGCAGAAGGATCGCCGGAGCCCAGCAGGTCGAGGCTGCGGTGACCGGGAGTGGCAACTGCACTCCAGTCCGGGCGACATAGTGAGACTCCAACTCAAAAAAAA
>NW_007246481.1:537165-539273 GCF_000164805.1 Carlito syrichta
GCAGGCACATGCCTGTAGTTCCAGCTACTTGGAAGGCTGAGGCGGAAGGATCAGCGGAACCCAGCAGGTTGAGGCTGCGGTGGCCAGGAGCGTGCCACTGCACTCCAGTCTGGGTGATGGAGTGAGACTCCAACTCAAAAAAAAAATAAAATAAAATCCAGGAATCAGGTTTGCCAATACCTACTGATGAGAAAGTTTGAGGGCAGAGCTATGCCAAGGGTCTATGGGTGTGATTGCTGACAAAAATGATTCTTCTGACTCTCACACATGCACACACCTGCTCACGTGCACACACGGGTACACAGAATTAATCAGAACAAACGTTTTTTAAAAGCTAATCATTTTTTGGTTTAAAAGAATTCATATTGGAGATAAAATGTTAGCTCTATTATTTTTGTTGTTGCATGCTTATATCTGCCTTATTATTAGAATATTATTTGCTGTCTTTGAAAGAATTATTTTAAGCCACTTTGTCTGTTTTGTGAGTGTTAATTTACTTAAACCTAATAATATAATCCCTAAAGCCAATTAGCCAATTAGCCAGATACACAGAAAACATCAGTACAGCTCAATGTCCTGAAAGCCCAAAAGCAGGTAATGGTGCCGCAGGCAGCCTCCCTGCAGTAAAACTCCCCCTTTTTCTCTGAATCCCCTATATGGTAAGTCCCCTACATATGAACCTTCAAGTTGCAAACTTTCAAAGACGCGAACATGTGTTCATATGCCCAGTCATGTAAGTTAGTTCATGTGTCTGGCATACATGCCTGCATCTTCCACAAGCGGTTGCGCTTTTGTTTATTTTGTACAGGACTGTATAGAGTACAGTAGTACAGTCTCTTTATTTCTTTTTTGTTGTTGTTGTTTATTGTAGAGACAAGGTTTCACCAAGTTGCCCAGGCTGGTCTCAAACCCCTAGGCTCAGGCCATCCTCTCGCCTCAGTCTCCCAAAGTGCTGGGATTACAGGCTTGAGCCACAGCGCCAGGCCAGTCTCTTTATTTCAAGCCCAGGATGTCTGGAAGTAAGCGTAAAAGCAGCGACAGTGTAGCTGGTATGGTCTAGCCAATTGTGTTCGTTGGATACTGAGGCTAACTTTGTTAAACTTATGAACAAATTGGACTCATGAAGGCGCTCTTGGAATGAAACTTGCTATGTAGAGGACTACTGTGTATGTCACGTAGTACATGGCATCATTGCCAAACTAGTGAAGCTTAATTGCTCTCTTATTTCTTAGATGGACGCTCATTATAAATAGGAGTCTCAGTATTTTTTTCTCCATACCCTCATAAATCATCTTGCTAGCCTTGAGGTTGAAGAGAATGGGGAAGAGAAGTCTCTGAATGGACCTTCTAGAGCCAGTCAGTAAACTTTCTACCTAGGACCCGGTGGCAAGTATTTGTCTGTCACAGCTACTCAGTTTTGCACTTAAATGTGAAAACAGCCATAGGCAGTGCATATGTACATGGGAATTGTTCTAATAAAACTTTATTTACAAAAGCATGTGGTGAGCCAGATTTTGCCAGTGGGCAGTAGTTTCCCAACCCCTGATATCAGAGTTTTGCTTGCTTCGCCCACTTCCAGCTCTGTTCACAGGACAATTGCGTCCTTTTTTTTTCTTTTGAGTCAGGGGTCTCACTCTGTGTAGAGTGCAGTGACACGATCATGGCTCACCACATTCTCAAACTCCTGGGCTTGGGCAGTCCTTCTGCCTCAGCCTCCCAAGTAGCAGAGACTACAGGTGTGCACCAATACACCTGGCTAATATGTAGTTGCAGCTGAAAGACTAGGACTGGGGAATGCAGAAGTGACAACCCTACCATAATTTACTCTCAATTTGTGGGCTTTAATTCTTTGGCACTGATATTTTTTTTCTTAAACGTTATCTTTCTGGTATGCCTTTGGCATAGAAAGAGCACATATTCTGTTTTCACTTTAAAGGCGAGTTCAGGAAGTTGATGTGACTTACATTATTGTCACCCAATAGCTATAACATCTGCATTAGAATCTGTCAGCCTTGTGCTTTTTCAGTGGGATGATTCTTTTTTTTTTTTTTTGAGTTGGAGTCTCACTCTGTCACCCAGACTGGAGTGCGGGGGCCGCTCCCAGCCAC
>NW_007246481.1:539454-594797 GCF_000164805.1 Carlito syrichta
GGCGGGTCTCAAACCCGTGGGCTCAGGCAATCCACTCACCTCAGCCTCCCAAAAGCACGGCATTACAGGCTGAGCCACCGAGCCCGGCTGGGATGATTCTTTTTAAGATACATCCTTGGGTGCAGTGGCTCAGTCTGTAATCCCAGCAATTTGAGAGACCAAAGTGAGAGGATTGCCTGAGCCGGCGGGTTTGGGACCAACCTGGGCAACTTGGTGAGACATCATCTCTACAATAAATCATACACACACAAAAAAAAACTAGCCAGGCATGGTGGCATACGTCTGTAGTTCCAGCTCTTTGGATGACTGAAGCAGAAGAATCGCCTGAGCCCAGCAGGTCGAGGCTGCAGTGGCTGTGAGTGTGCCACTGCACTCCAACTTGGGTGACAAGAGTGAGACTCCGACACAAAAAAAAAGATACCTCCTTTAGAGCAGGGGTTCCCAATCCCTGGGCACTGGACTGGTACCAACCCGTGGCCCGTTAGGAACCAGGCTGCACAGAAAGAGGTGAGCAGTAGCTGATCAGAGCTCCGTCTTCTGTCAGATGGGCGTCAGCATTAGATTCCCAGAGGACCACGTACCATGCTGTGAAATCCGCATGCAAGGGATCTAAGTTGAACAGTCCTTATGAGGTTCGAACGCCTGATGGTGTCCCTCCTCCCCCTGTCTGTGGGAAAAGTGTCTTCCATAAAACCAATCCCTGGTGCCAAAAAGGTCGGGGACCACTGCTTTAGCAAATAAAGACAGATGGTTATGGTCTGAGTAAAGCTCAGCTACTCCCCTTGATACTACCAATCAAAGGGGCAGGAAACTGGTAGAAAGAAGTTTATTTCTGAGTTGGAATCCAGGGAGCAGAGCCAGGCTTGAGGTCCTTCTAAAATGTTTCTGTTCCCCCTCCAGGCTTTAACTTTTATAGTCCAGAGTTGTCGGTACCTATACATTAGCCATGCAACCAGTAGAGCATTGTATAGAACCTGAGTTCCATTCACATTTATCGATAGTGACATTTTTCTGTCCAGACTTCCTGGTGCCGGGTATCAGAGGTATCTCAGAGCTTTTATCAGTAGGGCCCGGCAGAAGCGGAAATCAAACTTGCTGTAGAGTAAAGGGCCCAAGACATCATGCATTACGCAAAAGTTATACAAATCACAAAGCTTTCGGTTACATTGATACAAAAGTTATATAATTCACAAGGCTTATACCATTGCGTTGATATTACATTATTCAGACTTATAAACACTCAGAAAAAGGGAGTAAAAGGAGATTTGCATCTTTCAGTTGATGGGGCGTAGACTACAGGGAAATCAACAGTCCTCTGAAGCTACTCGCTGGGAGAGCACACCCTTTAGTAGCTCTCAGGAATAATGTACAGGAGCACTTGTGCCCTGGCCATGCCCGTCTCTAGGGGCTGTGACAATATGGACAGACATTAGAGGGTCTCTGTATCAAGATGGTGGAAGAAGTAACCAAAAAATAAGTTTCATCACCCAAACCAAGAAAAAAGTAGTCGACGTGGACGATGTAAATAGTGACAAACCCAGGCTCCCTTCTTACTTACCCCGTTATGATACCATGGGATCCATTTCTTTATTGCCTTTCATGAATAGTTCTAATTTTTTCTCATGAACTATTGCAAATTATGCATTGTAGGCAAAATTAATACAGAAAAATACAGAGTTTTTACTTTGCATGGGACTGTGTTAACTCGAGCTCAGTCATATTGGAATTGGATCCTCATTTTTGCAAGGTTCCATGGTCACTGAGAGCAAACACTGGAACTGTGCACCAAAGGATAACTTGTTCCTATATGCACAACCTGTGGTTAACACAGCATGAAGCACAATGAGGGCTGCCTTAAGTAAATAAATACAAATCCAATTCTTAAATGTCTGCATTCGCTGAATAATGTCCTCCTTTGTGGTCCTTAGGAGGAAACAAAAAAATCACTGATTCCAGCCATTTCCATTATCTGACGTGTCATCACCAAGGTTTCCTCATTATGCAATGTTAACTGCCTGGAGGTTACTTGAAACCAGCTTCCAGTTCCAATTAGGAGGCCATCCATGTATCTGCATTCTGATTAAATGACTTTGCCTGGAAATCAAGAGTCTACTCTGTTTCCTCCCCTTGCTTAGATCTCATGAACACAGACTCGATTAAAGAGAGTTTCCTTATCAGGTTTTTGTGGGTCATTTTGGTGAATTTATTAAACTCTTAAGTCTTGCTGAAAACTGGAAGGCAGCGGCTCTGAGGTATTCAGTGGGACAGCTAGATGTGCAGGACTGACCCACTGTTTTAGAGAATGTGAAATACACAGCGTGTATTTAGAGACAGGGTGAGAATTAAGGGAGCTGGTAAAATAGAAAAAGTTTCACAGATTAAGTATTCTAGAGGAGAGATATGAAAATCATAACACAGCAGCCTATATTTTGGGTAAAAACCAGAGCCTTAGCCGGGCTCGGTGGCTCAGCCTGTCATCCCGTGCCTTTGGGAGGCTGAGGTGAGTGGATGGCCTGAGCCCGCGGGTTCGAGACCCGCCTGGGCAGTGAGACCTCATCTCGACAATAAATCAAAAAATCAGCCGGGGGTGGGAGCGCACGCCTGTAGTTCCGGCTACTCGGGAGGTTGAGGCGGAAGGATCGCCGGAGCCCAGCGGGTCGAGGCTGCGGTGGCCGGGAGCAGCCTCTGCACTCCAGTCTGGGTGACAGAGTGAGACTCCAACTCAAAAAAAAAACAACCAGAGCCTTGTCTTGGCCTTCATCATTTCAAACCTTGATGATTGAAATAACGTATTTCACTCTGACCTGTCCGTATTCCATACTCTTACAAATTTGCTTTTCCTTAAAAAACAAACAAACAAACAAAAAAAACCTCCTTTCATTGCCCTATTATCTTCCAACAAAAAGAAAAATCACGTCCCTGCCATCGAGCCCATGAATTAATGTAGAGTCTAAATTCTTGTGTCTATTGTCAACAACCTGGTGTTGTTTTACTTAGGCTACTTGCTGCCCCGCTCTTTTTAGTACATCTTCCTAATGAAAGTCAGCTCATGCCTCCTCTGCTTGTGGTCATATTTACTTCATGCATTTCCCACCCAACACACCCTTCTTTTCCAACAAACTATTATTATTATTATTTAGAGACAGAGTCCTGCTATGTTGCCCAGGTTGGATGTTGAACAACTGGGCTCAAGGGATCCTCCCACCTCCGTCTTCCAAGCAGCTGGGATTCTAGGCATGAGCTACCACCCCCGATTCTTTCCCTTTTTTCTCTCTTCTCTCTGCTGGTGCACCTTTCTTATTGTGTGCTTCTATGACACCCTGTCCTGCAGAATACAGAATTTTTCTAGCATTTCCTGCTGCATTATAATTCCTTATTTACTCACCTGTGAAGGACACCGCACTGTGGGATTCTTGATGAGAGACGCTTGACCCTAGGTGTCAAGAAGTGAGCGCTTTGCGGGACACTTAGTAGGCACTCGAGAAATATTACTGAAGGAAAGTACCTGATTTTTCTCTTTCTTGGAAAGCTAGACCATTTGCTCATCCAAATCTATATCTCTTGCTAGATCCCATGCCTTCATAACCTTCACTAACTGTTCTCCCCGCACACCCAGGCTACAGCTATCCGCACAGTCACACACTTAGCGTGGCACCTTGGCATGGTTTTTGACTGCTGTCAGTGCTACCCTTGTCTCAGACCCTGTTTCAGATGGTGAGGAGTTACTGAACTGAAGCTGGTGGGCCAAGTGTTAGATAGCATACTCAGAATCATGTATGATTACAGCTGAAGTGACTTGAGAGGTTCTCTCTCCCAGCACCCTACCATAAAATGAATCCCAGATATCTTTAGTGTTTTGCCTTGGGTTATATATGTGTTTTTGGCTACTCTCTAGGAGATTAGGGCTTTGTACTGTTTAATAATGAACAGGAAGTAAATACTTGGTAAAACACTGGAAGATGATTTTCAAATCTGAATGATTCTCTGTGCATGGTATTTATTCTCTTCAGATTGCCTTTCATGGCAATTTAAATTGCATTACTCATTACGAAAATCCATATGCCTTTTGGGTGCTATTGTTGGTTTGTTTGCTTTCAACCTATACGGGCGTTGATGACCTTGGCACAGGGCATTTCCTAAGAATTAATGAGCAGTTGGGGGTTAATGGCTCTCAACTCCTCGCAGCTGGTCATCAATCCCAGGGAAGCATGAGAGGCTGCTAACCGCATTACCAGCTTTCTGAAATCAGATCTTTCTCTGCTGGCCTTACCAAGGACTCAGGCTTCAGATGGCCTTGTTAGAGGTGTCAAAAGCTTCTGTCGTTACTTGCTTTGTCATTAACCCAGACCAAAAACAAACAAACAAACAAGCAAACAAAACACTGTATATCCTGAGAGAGAGAGAGAGAAATCAATTTACAAGTAAAAAAGCGAGAGAATAACCATTAGTTTCTGTGGGCTGACAGAGAACGTCATGAGGAGAAAAATAACTTTCCGTATTTTGAGGAAACATAACTTGAGATGCTCTGCCTTTTTTATTAGCTTTTCTTGCCCCCCACCTTTTCCAAATGGAAAGTCTAGAGGGAATCAGTCTATTACGCATCTCGAGAGGCTAGCATATGTGTCCATTTTCTGCAGTTCAACTTCTTTCCAGCATTAAGTTTGTTTATTTGGGGGAAGGGAATTGTTATTGAGGGTTTGGTTGTGTTTGTTTCAATGGAATATTATTTTTTCTCGTTTGTTCCTGTTACATGGTTGTTCTTCCACTCGTATTAATAAGCACAGGGTTTTCTCTCTTGGCCTAAGTCACGGTCATCCAAAACACCGTAAAAGGTAGATAAACATGAATGCATTAGTACCTTTTCCTTTGGGGAATACACAATATCAAATAAAGTTCTGGAAAGTCCCATTTCTTCTCTGTTGAAGAAGCTCGGATTTTATTTTATTATTCTGCACCTTGATTCTTATGTTACCACACTTTCCTTAAAGAAATTACACGGAGTGACAAAATGTCACAAGAGTATCAGTGTTTAGGATGTTTGGCAAAGATTGTTGTCACCAGGGAAGACCATCCTAGAAGCCTTCCCAATGGGCATTTTTCTTGAAGAATTTACACAAGACCTGGGTTTAGTCCTTAGTTTTTTACTCTCAGAACTTTGATCTTGGTAGTTCTTTATGAGAAGCTTGTAAATGTACTTACTATGCACTTGAGAAATTGATATATAGAGCAGAATACCAGTTTGCCAATTTATAGCCACAACTGTAACAGATCCCTTAAACACCTCAGTGTGTCAGTCTTTTGTGTAAAACTTTAAACTTTTTTGGATTCATACAGTTCTTTGAGAATGCAGTGAAAAAGCTATGCGTCATCTTTTAATAAAAATATACAATCACATTTAAACAAAAAGATTGCAAATAATTTCAGGAGGTTCACAAATGGTTTGAAACCCATCAGTAAACTTTTTAAGAACCCATGGATTATGTCCTACAAATTCATGGAAAAGCAAATAATAATTAAATAAAATTATGGATAGCAAATCAAACTAACAGAACTTAGTTGTAAGATTCGAATTGCTTTAGTGTTACCTTGTAATAGTGGATGTATCAATCATGCTTCATATGTGAACTTTAACTGTCACCAGGACTAACTAGACATCGAAAACAATACCAACAACTACAAGCGTTGATATAGTATTGATTAAATACAAGATATTGTTCTAAATTCTACTCTATATGTTAACTCATTTATCCTTACAATAATACCAAAAATCACACTACCCACCTTCAAGGCAGATTCATAGGTGGATACTAAAAAAATTTGTATCTCTGATTTTAAAAAATCTCTGTATACTATTAGGGTATGATTAGTCATCTAAGTAATTGATGATCACAACAATCGATCTTTTCTTAAAGCTCTTATTCATTATTTTTTACTTTATTTAATACACATATATTGACTATGTGTGATATGCCAGTCACTCTGCATATGATGTTTACAATGTAGCTGACTGCTGGTGAGGATAGATAACATGCTGATTTTTGGTAACTTGCTTCTTCACAATCTTAATTTATAAGTGTTTGTTTGTATGACAGTATAGGGGGAAATGGCGAGAAGTGATCATTGGAGTCCGCTTTCTACCATTTACACTAAGTTGTATACCACTTGTATCTTTTTGGCTTACATGTGAGTATTATCAGTGGACTTCAACAAATTATCTGTTTTTTTAAAAAAATTGGCATACTAGCCTGGCGCAGTGGCTCACTCCTATAATCCCAGCATTTTGGGAGGCTGAGGGAGGAAGATTTTGTGACACTAGCCTAAGACAACATAGAGAATCCTCATCCCTACAAAAAAAAAAAAAATTAGCTGGGCGTGGTGTCACGCGCCTGTAATTCCAGTCATTTGGGAGACTGAGGCAGAAGGATGGCCTGAGCCCAGGAGGTTGAGGCCATGGTGATAGTACCATCATGATGTCGCCACTGCACTCCAGCCTGGGTAACAGAGTGAGGCCCCAACTCAACAAAGAAAACTAGCCTACCAACTTGGCTTCTGTGAATTGAGATGTGGGACACATTCAGTAATTCAACTCAGCAAATATTTACCGAATGTCTGGACATCATCTAGTTCCTGTCTTCAAGAAGCTCATGATTAGATAGGTTGAACACACTTCCAAATACTCACATTCAAACACAGATTTGGCTTCATAGACTCTCAGGGAAAGATTAGAGTGATACCGGCCAGTAAGGCTGGTGACATCCTGGTAGAAATTGTCTTTGTAAACTGGGCTCTGGTTGCGTACAGTTTTGGTGGAAAAATCGGGGTAGGTAATTCCAGTGCAAAACAAGAAGCGTGGACCTGAAGAGGAAAAGTAGGGAGGATAATTTTAGCATCAGGAATAGACTGCCACCTGGACCGTGTTGAGAGCAATGGGTGCTAGGACTGGGAAGGCAGCGTTGCCCAGCCATTATGGAGATGCTTATGTGTCACACCAAGGCAGTGGTTTTCAAGAGGACCATTGTGTCCCCAGGGGACATTTGGCAATATCTGGAGATGAATTCAGTTGTCACAATTGAGGTTGCTACCAGCATCTAGTGGGTAGAGGCAGTAAGGGATTTAGGCTTAATTCTGTGGTCTCTTGGGGGAACTCCATGGGCTGTGCTTTCTTGAACTCTGATTGTCTAGGTTTCAGTGTGTTGTTGCACTAAATCTAGAAAGTGTTTTCTTGAAAATCTACTATTAAAAAAGTATTTTGGGGGATACGGATTAGCATATATTCAGTGACCCTGAACCCCCCAGAAAAGAAAAAAAAAAGGTATGGAAAATAAGCATTGGTAAGGCCCCAAACTTAAAACATTAGTGCAAAGGAGAATGCAGGCATTGTTACAGATGGGTGTATTTCTAATAATTTGAGCATTCTGATTTCATTACCTGAACAGTGAATATCAAGCAATACGTAGGGCTTGATGTTTTAGGGATTTTTATCTTTGACTTTTGTCTTTGGCTGTGCATTTCACTAAGGCAAATAGATGTCACAAAAATACAAACATACACCTGAACACCTCAAATCCTCCCTTATAATTTGAGGAACAAATCAGTCATCTATGTTTCATATTCTCATAAATAATCAACTTCAGAAAGCGAATACGATCAAAAGGATTCATAAACAGCCAGAAATCTCCTGCCAGGTTCACTCATCTCTCTTGCATCGTAAGAAGGTAAACAAGCAGAAAAAAAAAAAAGAAAATCAATTTTATTTTTAGCCTTGCCAAGTTGTGACTGTATTCTTGGGTCTGATTTTTTACCATGAAGCAGATTCAACTTTTTGTGGCTGAGACCAAGATAAGGCTGCCACAGCCTCCCCCAGTCCCTTGCTTATTCCATCTTGGTGCATTAAGTCGTGATAAGAGAACGGGAATATCTTTCCCACCAATGGATTTTTAAATAAGTGGTTTACATGCGTCTCCGAAGCAGGCGTCTGGTGATCCAGAGGCCCTGCCGTTTTAAAAACAGCTGCAGATGACTTGACTTGCTGACTCCGGGAATTCTCATTCTCTGCTGGAGGAGTGAGCTGATTCAAGGCAGTGCCCCCAAACCAAAGCCAGGTCTTCCTAGTTCTGAAGTGCGTAGGCATCCTCTATGTAGAAATTTTCAAGGCCATCGTGTTATTTTAGGCACATACAGCAGAGGGCATTGTTTGGTCAAACATAAAACAGGGCTGCTCCTGATAATAATAGACAGAGAAATAAACAGGCAAACTGCCCCAACTTCATCTCCCAAACCCCCAAAACGTACAGAGACAGCAAGGAGACACTGAAACATTGTTTGCATCATTTTATTCTCCCCAGCTCTTGTTTGTGGGAAAGACTTCTATGAAAACAATTGCAAACTAGACAAACGTTATTCCAGAAATGGATTAAATTCCTCCTGTGTGAATGGGATTTAACTGCGTGCCGGGGACCAATTAGTGAGTATGACATTATGTGGGCCCTCAACAAGTTTATTGCCTTGACCGCCTACAACCTGTTTCTGTCTGCTCAGATCTCATTTATCCTTTTGTGCATTTAATACATGTTTGATGAGTCCTCTTTTAGAGAATACCACTGACTAGGGAAGGCAAGTCTCGAGTCCATGGAAACTAACATTCCACCGAGGTGAGACAGGCAGTGAGAAAATAAACACCCAAATATTTGAGAAAAATATCAAATAGTGACAAGTCCCATGATGAAACGTAGATACAATCGTTGATTAGGTACAATGAAGGGGCTACTTTATTTCATCTAATAAAACCGCAACAAAAACTCCCTGAGAAGGTGCAGTTTAAAGTGAGTTCTGAATTACAAACAGAAGCCAACCATGCAGAAATCAAGGGATCCGCCTTGCAGGCAGAGGGCACTGAGTACAGAGGTCCTGAGAAGGGAATGAACTTGAAGCATTTGAGCTGCAAAGAAAGACCTGGGAGGTTGTAGAGAGAAGGGGTGAGGAAAAGTTGAAAGGTGGTATGAGTAAGGGGTCAGATCATGTCTCGGAAGCTAAAGCAGTTTGCCTGTTCTTCTAAACGTCTTACGGAGCTAACAGGGGTGTCTCCACTGAAGAATGACACGGACATATTTATGTTTTTAGAATTTACTCTAAACAGTCTGTAAAGGATTAATTGTGGCAAAGCTATGAAAGTAGAGGAACAGGAAGGAATTTCAGGTGTTCCAAGTTAGAGATGAAGATGACATGGTTTAGAAAGGGACGATGAGGAAAGGTAGATAAACCCGAACTATATTTTTGAAGAAGAATAGTGATGTAGTGATGGGTGTAAATACAGAAAAATAAAAGTCAAAGAAGGGGGTCTCACATTTTTGCCTTGAGCACCTGGGTGTGTGTGGTAGTGGCATTTTTGGAGGTACAGGAGTGAGTTTGGGGATTTGCCGTCAGTCTTTGCTGTGCCACTTAATTCGTGTGATCCCTCCCCTGTCTATTTCGTAAGCGTGGTTCCCGTCTTTCCCACTTAGAAAGAGGCGGCTCGGAGAAGCCAATTCACCAAAGATGGAAACGTCAGGAATGCCAAGCCAGCCTTGCAGCAGGATGCATTTCGCCCCAAATCTGGTTTGTGTGTCACTAGGTCTCGCTAAGGCTAAACCATGCTTCAGCCTGGTTCCGAGTGAGAAAGAGGACTAAAATCGAATGTGTGTCCACCCATCCTTTGTGTGCGATTTACAGTGTAGACAAGAGCGGCGCTGTCAATCAGAGATGCTTCCTTCCTGACTTGCAGATGAGAGTTTCCAAAATAATACACTGCTGCCTTTGTGTACACTGTTATTTTTTATTGTGACCATATGCAGAAGCTAATTTTGCCTTCACTGGCATTTCACGCTAGACAGGATTTTAACTAGGGCGGATTAATTTGAACCTATACACGTCTCAGTAGTCAGATAATCAGATTGAAGATGAGTTCCATTCGGTTCTTAAGCAAAGCTGGGACTGTCGATTATTAAAGGCACTTGCTTTCCCATGATCCAGGCTTTTCTTTCCAATTTCCTTGATGCACAAGGGCAGAAACTTTCTAAAACGATGCTCTCATCTTCCTCTTTTTTTTTTTTTCCTTAAGGGCCTCAAATTTCTCCCTGAGTCTCTTTGATGAACTGAATTCAAACCCATTTTTCAGACTTGCCGACCCCCTCAGTTGGGTTGTTTCACTACCTAAATTCTGCAGGGTAAGCTCTCTGCCCCTGTTATGTCAGATTTTTAATTATTTTGTGGTCCTGTCCTCTGCTTTCACTAGTAATCACCTATCTTCTCCATCACTCTCGTGCTTCAGTGTAAGTCTCGCCCCCCCTTAAAGACCCTAAAATCCCAAATCCTCTTCTTAAGACTTTCTCCGTTTAGCTAGGCCTACATTAATCTCTGACTATTCTGTATGGCATTTAAATATTGAATGCCTTGGTCGACTTTAGCAACTAGATGCATATATGTACATTTGTTAAAATTTTATATATGTAGCTATAATCTGTATTATAGTTCAAACAAGTTTGAAAAGTTCTAGAAGACGTGCCAATTTTGCACTTGTATAATCCTCAATTATATAGTCTAGAGAGGACCCTATGCCAGTTGCAGCTACTTTTTTTTCTTTTTATTTTCTAATACGTCTCTGTAGTCACTACTTCTTCTCATCTGATAATATTGTAATGTCACTTCTAAACATATACATTCTTCTACTATAAGCCGGATAACTCTTCTAGAAAAATGAAAATACAGAGTCAGGTATTTTATTTTTCCCCTTAAATCTCAATTTTTTAAGAATCCCAACATTTTCTGGAAATGTTGAAAAGACAGTGTATTTAGCCAAACTGCTGCCTGTTGACATGACAGGCTGAGTCCCTGGGTTACAGCCATTTAAATGTTGTAGAATTTTTTTATTACATTTACCTAGAGGGTCAGCCCTGGGCATATTTACAAAAATTCTTTTCCCTGAAAAATCTGCAGAACTACATCATCCTCCATAAGAGTGGAGAAAGCTCAGCAGATCTGCAAGACTGGGTTTAAAAATGGAACAAAAGCGAACTATATTAGGAAATATTTGTAAAATAAATTTGATTTGAAGAGGTGAGTTACCTCTGGTAATGGTGTTATTCAATTTGGGTTTGTTGTTTATTTTCCCTGCATTTCCTAGCATTCTTTTAAACTCAGAGATATGCAGAAAATTGATTTCATAGTAGAAAGCCTTCCTAGCAAGACAGAGAGAAGCCTCAGCTTCTTCCTTACAAGCAAATCACAGTAACTTAACTTTGTTTTTTCTGTAAGTTCTAGACTTATGATGGCATAAGAAAGAGTTTTTCCACTATCTTATTTGCCTTTTTCTTTGCATTGGTTCAAGAAATCAGAGATGAAAAAGAAAGCAGGAGGGAGAGAGAGAGAGAGATAATATGAAGGTATAGGTTTGTGGCTGCACGCAACCAGAAAAAAAATTAATTATTCATACTGCAAGGCATGATTTTACATAATAAAAAAGCCCACAGGAAAAACAGTTGCAGGATTCATTAATTCAGCTACTATTTTCTTCCTCAGCATATCAGTCCTGCCCTCGGGCTGCCTCCCCTCTCGGCCACAAGATGGCTGTAGCAACTCTAAGAGTCTTAATACTCTGAACAGTATCCAGAAACAGAATGAAGAATTAATTCTTGCCCGTGTTTTTCTTCTTATCTTCACATCTCATTAAACAGATTGTGTCACGTGTTCAAACCTACCTAGTCTCTGGAAACAAGAAAGTACTATTGTTATTAACATTTGGTTTAAACAACAGCTTAGCAAACAACAGTCTGCAAGTTGGCCTTTCACCAGTTTTTTTGTGCGCTGTGAGCTAAGGGTGTTTTTAATTTTTTAAGTGGCTGGAAAATAATATTTGGAAAATATGACAACTATATGAAACTTAAATTTCACTGCCCATAAATAGTACAGTGGGAGACAGCCCCATCTATGTATTTGCCATTTGTCTGTGGCTGCTTCCATGGCAGAAGTGAGGAGTCACAAGAGACCATGTGGCCTGCAGAGACTAATGTGTTTACTGTTTGGCCCTTTACAGAAGAAGTTTACCTATTCTTAGCTCAAACCCAATTCCCTTCACCCATCAGTACTGTTCCAGGCTCTCTCAAAGCAGATAGTATAGTGTTTTCTTTCTCCCTTCCTTCCTTCTTTCCTTTTTTTCTTTCTTTCTGTTTTTTGTTTCTTGGATGGGAGTAAATTTTCCTGAACCAAATATTACTGAAAAAGATTAACTGGGTAGGTGTTAGGTAGGCAACAAATGTCCGTGTTGGGGAGGGGGAGCTATTGTGTTGTGGCATCTTAAATGAATAATACACCTTTAGTATTGTAAAAAGCTAATGTCTAAAATATCACCAATACGACCTGTTCTGCTGTGAGTAGGTCTATGCAAACCGAACCCCTGAAGTCCGAGGAAGCTGACTGGCCAAAGAAAGAGACTGGCATATCCAGTTTCTCAGAAGTAAACACTTAGTAGGGACTTAAGGACGGAAGTCACCTCTGTGTCTCAGGCAGCGGCAACACGAGATGATGGAATGCCACACCATTATCCCCCAGACCGAGGGCTTTACGGAAAAAAGCGTATGTCCCAATCACTGTTCCCCTGGGCACAAAAGTCGGTATGGTATACTGGTAGACTCTGGATACTGCCAGAGAAGGGCGGTAAGGAGGGAGAAGGGGAGTGGGCACAGGGTAGCACCTTGGGTACCAGATCCACTTTCAGGGGATAGAGTGCTCACCAGAAGCCCAAACCTCACCTGCACACAAGTTACTTATATAGTAAATCCTCTAAAATAAAACAAAAAGGAAAAGGACATATGTAACTCAGAGAGGATATGTAGGACAACTGAAGAATGATAGCATCAAAGTTGTTTGGACCTCACGGCAGGGTTTCCTATAAGTACAGGCTCTTACACAAGAAATAATGGATAAACTGAAAATCTCAGAGGCCTGCACAGAACCAGGCATAATCAGAAGTCAACATGGCAGATTAGCATCTGAAATGGAGTTGCTTTAGCCTGCATGCAACTTGTGGGTGAGTCAGAGCTCAGTTTATTGCTTCCCGTGGTAAGAGAGAATACCACCTTGCAAACACGGGGCAGTGTCTGTGAGTGAGGCCGTGAGGCTTAGGTCAGAACTTACGGAGAATTGAAAGCTGACGTTTGGGAAGGCTTTTCAGTGTGGGGACTTGATTAGAATTACGTAAGAATTATGACACAACCATCCAGGAGTGATGAAAGCAGCAAGATGGGAAGACATGTAATAAATCTGAGCATCGATATCTGTCACATCTTTCATGCAAGAGGAGAGGGATGTTGGGTGACATTCCTTTAAGGATCAATGAAACCGTTTGCTTTAGCAGAAGAGCCCCGGAAGAGAGAAGATAGTAAGTAGGAATCAACAAAGTCTTATTGATGTCAATGCTAGGGTGTGGTTTGGGGTCTTTGATTCTACATGTTTAGGGAGGGTTTGATGAGGTGATGTGTGGTTGTGGTGAACTGAATTCATCTTTCTCTCACTTCGTTTCCAGACTCGTTCTCTTTCTTGTGTGTAGGCACAGTCTATGCGAGCTTAGCAATGATACTGCTCTAAGCAAAGCATCTCTCTTAGCTAACTCTTCCACCCGCAGTTGCTTCTGGGTCTCTCACTGCACCAGCTCTCAGTGCACTAAAAGATGAGTAGGGAAGGAAAAATGGTCCGTCGGCAACGTTAGGATATCCTCTGGAACAAGGCTACAAATACCATAGCTTAATTCAAAACCCACACCAATCCATTTGTAAATAAACGGTGTAAGGTGACATTGTAATGGATAGTGCTTGCCTTTAAATTGATTTTCTTTTGATGTGATAAAAACATCTTATGAAGGAGCTGTTGAAACATGGCTCACGATGTAAAGTAACATCATTTAGATTTTAAAGCAGAAAGCCTTTTGTTGATAGTAGTTGATTTGATTCCGTGCATGTAACAAGCATTATTTGCTGTAGGTTATAAATTAGGTTTGAACCAGCTATAATTTGGAAATGATTGCTTATGACTGATTTATAGGAAATCTCATTAATTGTAATGGCACAGAGACCTTCAAGTCAGCAAAAAGTAGAAAATAAAATAAGGCCTGGGGATTAGGAAAGAAGAGACCCTATAATTAACAGCAATATTTCATATTCGCATTTATTTTACTGATAGCATGTTCCCGATCATGCCAGGTAATCCTTCCACAACTTTGAATCAGACATATTATTGTTGCTTCTATTTCACAGAAGAAGAAGAAACGGAGTGCCCCATGACTTTATTTTCAATATGTCTTAAATATTCATTATATATTGCTTATTATGAGCCAGTAACTTTACAGGCATAGTATTATGTGACAGCAAAAGCCTTTTGAGCACTGTTTTTCTTTCACAATTGGGGAAAATAAAGAGAGATGATGTAGCTTTAAATTTATTGAGGTTCAAACAGGGATATGAACTCAGGAAGTCTCCTTACAGCCTTCTCTCTTGACCACAGAGCATGCCTGCCTTCACTGTACTATATTAAAAAAAAAAAAAAAAGGTAGCCAACGGCTGAGGAAGGAATTATCTTCTTTACTTGCGTGCTATTTTCAGTCATCCAGTTATTTCTACTTGGGTTGCCAGAGAATCGAGGATTCTGAGGAAGGTCATGGGGAGGGTGAGGGGAGGGAGACAGGAAGAACAGACCCCTGGGGCCCCAACTCTGAAAACATGAATGGGTTTCTAAGTCAGGGATTGTACGTGCTGTTTTTTTTGTTTTGTTTTTTGTGTGGTGTGTGTGGTTTTTTTTATGCCAAATCACCTTAAGAAACATGTGTTGCAGGGGGGGAGGGCATATGTAAATCTACCCTGAATTGTGCAAATGAGAAATTGTGAATGGTCACCATCACTGGAAATTTGGGTAGCTTGCTATTGGTAATGGAAATCCACAAAGGTTATTGAAGGCCCTCTTTAAATTTACAATGAAAGATAAGTCTAACTCTGACTCAGGGTGTGAAGCCTACCAACCACGTTGTTGTCATGACATCAATGGGACAGTAGGACAGATCCCTAAAACCTATTGACAATATCAACAGGATGAAATGAGTCCTGTTGTTTAGTGATTGATAGTTTTAAAATGCAGGTGTTATTATTATCCAGGTATGGTGAAGCTAACAGATTGGAAGATGGCCACCATTTGAAAAAGAAGTTTTTAGGCTGGGCGCGGTGGTTCGTACCTGTAATCCCAGGACTTGGGAAGGCAGAGGTGATAGGATTGCCTGAGCTCTCGGGTTCAAAACCAACCTGGGCAACTTGGCAAGACCTCATCTCTACAATAAATCAAAAAATTCACCAGGCGTGGTTCCAGCTGCTTGGGAGGCTGAGGCGGAAGGATCGCCTGAGCCCAGCAGGTCAAGGCTGCAGTAGCATGCCACTGTGCTCCAGCCTAGGTAACAGAGTAAGACTCTGACTCAAAAAAGAATGAATGAATGAATAACCTTTGTACTTACAACTCTCAAGAGGAAGGCACCTAACAGACCAAGAGAGGCCACACTGGGAGGCAGCAGGGCTAGTCAGGAATAGAAGAGCGAGAGGAAAATCTGGGTGAGAACTTTCATTGTGGTTTTGAAGGAAGGCACAGTAAACATGCTTACAACTGGCAAGTTTGAATAATTTTGGCGGGCGCTGGAACACAGGAGTATTGCCTTGTGTGTGGATCTGGGGTGACTAAGGCAGAGGCATGGTGAGTGTAAGAGCCCTGTGAGCCTCTGATAAAGAAGATGACTGGGGTATGAGCTTTGCACCAGTTGATTTGCATATGAAAGTCATGCTTATAGGTATGTCCTTAACTGTTTCTAAGAATTAGCCCTGAAAGGGGCAGGTTCTCTAGAGCAGCAAGACCCAGATGTCAAAACTTAAGAAAATACAGAAAATGAAAAGCCATGATTTAAATATTAGAACATATCACTCTATATATGGAAAGAGCTATAATTAGATATTTCCATTTTTTCATGTTTTATTTCTTTTTCTTTTCTTCTCTTTTGTTTTCTTTTTCTTTTCTTTTTTTTTTTTTTTTTTTTTGGAGTCAATGTCTCACTCTGTCACCCAGCCTGGAGTAGAGTGACACAATCATGGCTCCTGGGCTCAGACAATACTCCTGCCTCAACCTCCCTAGTACCTGGGACTACAGATGTGTGCCACCATGCCTGGCTAATTTTTTTTTTTATCTTTTGTAGAGACAAGGTCTTGCTGTATTGCTCAGGCTAGTCTCAAACCCCTATATTCAAGTGATTCTCCCGCTTCGGCCTCTCAAGGTACTGGGATTACAGGCCGTGAGCCACCACCCTCAGCCCTGTTTACCACATTTTCAAAATCATTTTATTGAGTGCCTACACTATGCCAGGCACTGTGTTGGCAGTAGGCTCAGAGGAAACCGTCAGGCATGACCCCCGTTTTCAGAATCCACAGGGTAATGAAGGAAACAGTCCCCAAAACAAATGATCACAGAATGGAATGTGCAACGGCCCTGAGGAAGTAAGCAGATTGGGTAACCTGGAAAGGCCAGGAAAAGAAAGAGGAACGCAGAATCTGTTAGTCAAGGTTTTTATTTTTTATTTTTTTTGCTGTCATTCTAGAGAATGGGACAAAAACAAATCTCTGAAACCAGAAAGCAATCTAATATCTTAAACATCACCTTCCCGAGACCAAGTTTCCTTTCAGGGGTTGGTGAATGCGGGTATATGTTTACAAGTTATTCATGACAACCACAATTCCTGAGGACATGTCCTAGTATTGGAAAAAATCTCTTCTCCGTGTTGCATCTTCTATGTCAATTAGATAGTGATTCAGTGCAGAATCTCACCACCCGTGGAAGAGTCATGTCAAAAGAGAAAACACCCCTTCTTCCTCAAACTCACAGAGGGTGGACAAGGAAGTGCTGACCTTGAGAATGAACCTCTTTCTGGCATTGGCTTCTCGCCAGGGCTCACTTGGAACAGTTGAAAACTCTTTCCATACTCCTCTTCTTGTCACGAGTTTCCTCCAAAGTTTTTCTTTGTCTCACGTTAGCCCTGTGCTCCCATTCTTCAAAATAAAGCTGGTGATAGCATTCCTCCCTAAAAACAAAATACATTGCCCACAGGGTAAAATGGGGACTCATAAGCATGACGTAACCAGCTGTTCACAGTCTAGACCTGATCGCATCCCCAGGCCTTTCATTCTGCCATAGGGGATGACTGTTTTCCAGAGGTACGAGCACTTTTCATGTGTCCTCGTCTTGGTCCGGGCTGATCTCTCTACGTAAAATACCCTCCTTCCCTTTCTTCAACAACTTCTACAAGACCTAACTCAGATGTCCCTCCTCTTTGAAACCTCCCCGATAGCCCAGCACAGACTAGACTGCTCTGCCATTATGCCCTTGTACCAATGTGGTCTTGTCTCAGAGCAATGAACACGTATTATTTTACTTCATGGCTCGCCTGCCTGTCGCACCCTTTGAATTGAAATGTTCTTAGGGGTAAGGATTCTGTTCTTTGTCTTGGTATGCCTGTTAGGGTACGGATAGGGTGAGGGTGGATGGATGGCTGGGGAGGGTTGCAGCACCACCACCAGAGCCAGCATGCTGGAGGTGCATGCTGGTAACCAGAGATGCAAGTAGTGGAAAGAATTGCAACACACAAAGAGGTGAAAGAAGAAAAGGTTTATTTAAGACAGGTTCACATCCCATAGACAAGAAGCAAACCTACACTCTAGATGAGTGTGGCACCATAGTCCCCCCACCCATCCCCGAGTCCTGGCTTAAATTCTCTCCCCTGGAGTTGTTGCAATCAGGTAGACGCAACTGCCGTGACTTCTTTGTTGACCACTTGTGGATGTCTTGGTTGGAGATATCTTCCTTGTTGACCACTTGTGACCACTTGTGGACCCCCTGAGGGGGGTCCTGGTATCCAGGCACTGAGTATACAATGGGTTGATACTGGTCATGCTTGAGAAATTTTTTCTAAAAAGACAAATTACAATAGGCCAGTACCGGTCATGCTTAAGGAGTCTGTTCTCTGAAAAGACAAAGTCGGCCAAGTTCATCTTTACCTAGAGCATGTATTTCTCCCAGACATAGCCTCTACTTTCTCATCATTGTGTTAGGATTTAAGAACAAAATTTTAAAAATGGCTTCTCACTCTCAGTTGGTCCTTTCAATGCCCAGAACTCGGTAGAATGTCTGGCTAGAGAAATAACAATCCTATCTAACACTTTTTGAGTTCTGACAATGTGGGAGGTATTGTTCTAAGTCCTTTTTCTGTATTAACTGATTTTATCCTCACAACCTTAAGGAGTATGTCATATTATTATTCCCATTTTACAAGCTACGTGTGGAGACGGAGACACAAACGAATCAGTAACTCGCCCAGAGTGACGCATAATAGGTACTAAACCAGTGCCTTTTTGAACTAGAATGTGGTGAGCCCCTTCCCATGTCTCCACCCATTTGTTTTTCCTGTGAGATTAATAGAAGAGACACTGTTGATTGAGATGAGAGACCTGGGAGAGGTTATCATACAACTACCCAGTCCACTGTAAGTCAGTGGGTAACAATGCATGCTTCTTTGGAAGTCCTTTTTGAGCTGCAAGAAATGCAGAGTGAGTTGTTTTATTTTCCGTTCCACAAATCTTCTTTAAACCAGTAAGAGTAGGGACACAAGCCATAATAGTCTATAATTAAAACTTGTGTTTCATAGGAAATTATTCCATTTGTGGTCTGTTTGCCTATAGGCAGCAGTTGGTCATTATAATGAGTCCTGGTATATGAGAGTTTGTAGAAGTTTCCATACACGTATGCATGTCACTATTTCAGTGCATCTTCATAGGCACCGTAAATTAAGTTGCCAGTGTTTACAGCTAAGGTCACTCTCAAAGGAAAGGTGTCTTAAAGAAATAATTATGGATGGTATTTTGCATTTACCCTTGTTCTCGCGGCAGCATTTTTATGACGTGTTTGAGATTATAACTCTGGGTCCAATCTGATGAGTGCCTGAGCCCTGATTCTGCACTTACTAACCATGTGACTTTTCTTACTTCTCCTGTGATTATATTTCTTCATTTTGAAGCAAAGACAACGATAATTTCTACCAAGGAAAAGTGCTGTAAGGGTTATGAAGGCTCACAACTCGCTTCATGGGCCTAGAACCCGTGCAGTTGTGAAGGACTCATGTTTAGAAGGGCCCACCCTTGGCTTCATGGTCTTCCATCACCAATTTGAAATTATTAATAACTTTTTAAAAGGCTTCTCTTAATCCCAGCACTTTGGGAGACCAAGGTGAGAGGATTGCCTGAGCTCAGGGATTCAAGACCAGACTGGGCAACTTGGGGAAACCTCGTCTCTACAGTAAACCAAAAAAGTAGTGCCACCTGTAGGTTCAGCTACTTGGAAGGATTTCCTGAGCCCAGCGGGTTGAGACTGCGGTGGCCATCAGTGTGCTCCTGCTCTCCAGCTTGGTTGACAGAGTAAGGCTCCAATTCAAAAAAAAGCAAAGAAAAGCTTCTTGTATTTTATCTTGCACTGGACACTGCCAATTATATAGCCATCCCTGTATAGGAATATCTGTGAAGTCTATAGCCCATGGTACCTGGCACATAGAATGACCTTCAATAAAATGTCAGCTATTGCTAATTTTGCAAAGGAGCTTTTAGTTTCTTGGATATAGCCCCAAAGTCCTGTTTTCTGGACTTTTCCAGTCTAGTCTGGACACTGAAACTAATGGTGGGATTTATCACGTATGTCCTCCTACATTTGGGTCACAGCTGATTGGTGAACAACACATTAGGGCCCTCCACCTCTTGGGTTCATTTCTTGTGACTTACAGCTCTGACAGATGGGGTCTGTGGGTGACTCCTAACTTAGACCACAGACTAAATTCCCTATAAATATGAGCCCCATACCTCCATAAGGGATATTAGATGTGGTTTACTTTTGCCTGAAAACTGATGGCTTTAGCTGATACGTTACTGACCTTACTCCAGAAAGACACTTGCTGGAGATCTAATCATCTCTTTTGTTTCTATTGTTCTGCAGACGGTTTGAACTCCAGAAGGACCAACACCAGATAAATTATGAATGTTGAACAAGATGACCTTACATCCACAGCAGATAATGATAGGTCCTAGGTTTAACAGGGCCCTATTTGACCCCCTGCTTGTGGTGCTGCTGGCTCTTCAGCTTCTTGTGGTGGCTGGTTTGGTGCGGGCTCAGACCTGCCCTTCTGTGTGTTCCTGCAGCAACCAGTTCAGCAAGGTGATTTGCGTTCGGAAGAACCTGCGCGAGGTTCCGGATGGCATCTCTACCAACACGCGTCTGCTGAACCTGCACGAGAACCAAATCCAGATCATCAAAGTGAATAGCTTCAAGCACTTGAGGCACCTGGAAATCCTCCAGTTGAGCAGGAACCATATCCGAACCATTGAGATCGGGGCCTTCAATGGTCTGGCGAACCTCAACACTCTGGAACTCTTTGACAATCGTCTGACCACCATCCCGAATGGCGCTTTTGTGTATTTGTCAAAGCTGAAAGAACTCTGGTTGCGAAACAACCCCATCGAAAGCATCCCTTCTTATGCGTTTAACAGAATTCCTTCTCTGCGCCGTCTAGACTTGGGGGAGTTGAAAAGACTTTCATACATCTCAGAAGGTGCCTTTGAAGGTCTGTCCAACTTGAGGTATTTGAACCTTGCCATGTGCAACCTTCGGGAGATCCCTAACCTCACCCCGCTCGTCAAGCTAGATGAGCTCGATCTTTCGGGGAACCATTTATCCGCCATCAGGCCCGGCTCTTTCCAGGGGTTGATGCACCTTCAGAAACTGTGGATGATCCAGTCCCAGATCCAAGTGATTGAACGGAATGCCTTCGATAACCTTCAGTCGCTGGTCGAGATCAACCTGGCACACAACAATCTGACATTGCTGCCTCACGACCTCTTCACGCCCTTGCATCACCTCGAGCGGATCCATCTGCATCACAACCCTTGGAACTGTAACTGTGACATCCTCTGGCTCAGCTGGTGGATCAAAGACATGGCCCCCTCGAACACAGCTTGTTGCGCCCGGTGTAACACCCCCCCCAGCCTGAAGGGGAGGTACATCGGGGAGCTGGACCAGAATTATTTCACGTGCTATGCTCCCGTGATCGTGGAGCCTCCGGCCGACCTCAATGTCACTGAGGGCATGGCCGCTGAGCTGAAGTGCCGGGCCTCCACGTCCCTGACCTCTGTCTCTTGGATCACTCCCAATGGGACAGTCATGACCCACGGGGCCTACAAAGTACGGATAGCTGTGCTCAGCGACGGGACGTTGAATTTCACGAATGTCACCGTACAAGACACAGGCATGTACACGTGTCTGGTGAGCAACTCTGTGGGGAACACGACCGCTTCGGCCACCCTGAATGTCACCGCAGCAGCCACAACCCCGTTCTCTTACTTTTCCACGGTCACAGTGGAGACAATGGAACCTTCTCAGGACGAGGCCCGGACCACGGACACCAACGTGGGCCCCACGCCGGTGATCGACTGGGAGACCACCAATGTGACCACCTCCCTCACGCCCCAGAGCACAAGGTCGACCGAGAAGACCTTCACCATCCCCGTGACTGATCCGAACAGTGGGATCCCGGGCATTGATGAGGTCATGAAGACCACCAAGATCATCATCGGCTGTTTTGTGGCCATCACGCTCATGGCTGCGGTGATGCTGGTCATCTTCTACAAGATGAGGAAGCAGCACCATCGACAGAACCATCACGCCCCCACAAGGACTGTCGAAATCATCAACGTGGATGATGAGATCACGGGGGACACACCCATAGAGAGCCACCTGCCCATGCCTGCGATCGAGCATGAGCACCTGAACCACTATAACTCTTACAAATCTCCCTTCAACCACACAACAACAGTTAACACGATAAACTCAATACACAGTTCAGTGCATGAACCGTTATTGATCCGAATGAACTCTAAAGACAATGTCCAGGAGACTCAAATCTAAAACCTTTACAGAGTTACAGAAAACAAACGCTCAAAAAAAAAAAAAAGACAGTTTATTAAAAATGACACAGATGACTGGGCTAAATCTACTGTTTCAAAAAAGTGTCTTTACAAAAAAAAAACAAAAAAGAAAAGAAATTTATTTATTAAAAATTCTATTGTGATCTAAAGCAGACAAAATGATGTGTATTCCTCAAACCTGTTTTTGCTGCACTTATTTACTATTTTCCACATCTCGTCCCTTCCTTCTCTGGTTGCCATATTTTCATAGGAGATCTTGATTCCTTAAAGAACTGGTCTAGGAAATTTTGTAAGAATTCTGTTACACTTTGAGATTTTTATGGTGAATTCTAGTGGTGAGATCCAGTCTATTTTGTCTCTTTCTCTTTCTCTCTTTTTTTTAGATCTTTTTTCTTTTTCCCTCATACTCTTATGAAGTAATCTAATGGGGAATGCAATATTAGAAATAGATTTTTAAGAGAGAACGAGGAAAAAAAAAAGTAAGATCCTATATTTTTCATGTAATGACTTATTCTGTATTTATGAGGAGGGCCATGCTTTGGAAAAGCAAAAAAGTACACAAACAACCGATTAATTTACATATGAGCATCTATAAAACCCATGACTTTTAAACAACTCTAGAACCAGAATTTGTAGTTCAAAAGCTAAAAATAAGATTATAAATAAAATATTGTTGGTTTTTCTGTACCTGTACAAAACTCATTTGTAGTATGGCTCAAATGTGAGAAACTCGAAGGTAATCAGATTTTCTATTTTCTAGGATAGAAAATATTACAGTATTTAGTCACAAAAATCGGTCCTTGCATGGTCATGTTTGAACTGTTGACTTGAGTTTTAGATCCACATTCAAGAATGCTGTGCTTTTTGTCCCTTCTCATTAGGGTTACCTTTTGTAGAATCCTCAGGTTCCAAAATAATGATTTTGTGAAGCCAATTCCATTCCACTTGAAAGAAAGTTTCAGTATAATTTACTCACTGTCTCCTACACAAAATTCCTTTGCCTGGATGAAATAGAACCACAAAAGATGAAAGTATTTTAAGTTACCTAGAATTAAAAAAGAATGGTGCTGAGTGTTTGCAAATTCAGTTCAATCCAACAATAATGATTGAAAACCTATCATGTGCTAAATACTGATTTTGGCATTATGAGTACACAATCGATAAGATCTGGTTCCCTCCCTTGAACCACTCCCAATCTGTATGAAAAGTGATGAAAGAAATAATCTTGGTTTACTCTAATTTTACTGCTAAGTGGAAGACTGTGAATTGGGACCCTAAAGCTTAAAAATCTTAGGCTACTGTTATTATTGAAACCTCTTGGAACCCTGGTTTCCTCTATTTTTCTAGAAGAGGTGACTATCTTTTTCTAAATGCGGATTGCAGAGCATTAAGGGAGGGTGGGTAGAGATTTACTCTGTAGGATGGTTAAATACCAGAGATGTCAATGCTACTTCAGTGGTAATTTACTAATGGCACTTTTTAAGGAACTGTGGCTATTTTAGCTAAGAACCCATACATTAGCCTATAAGTGAAAAAGGACCTTGCTGGTTGTTACACTTCTGCATTCTCCTGATATTTTAATATATTATCTGTATGACTTCCATCTTTATGTAAAGCAAAATGATATATACAGATCCCATCACTGCCTTGAAACCTGCTACCTCCGTGATGAAACAAGTATTGACCCGTCCAAAAAAAATTTCAGCTCCTAATGAGTAAGCAGCTTAAATACACTTAATTCTGCAGGCTGGACCTCACTCCAGGGTTCTGTGGTCTCCAGGGGTAAAAGATCAATCATGATTAGTAAAGTAGGTCAGAGAAATGGAAGAAGATGGCAAACGGACGAGGCACACAACATTCTTGCATCTAGCTGTGATCACCAATTCTCTGGTTTTTCCTTCTTCATCTCCTACCTCCCTTTGTTAGAAACATAATCCACATTTGCTTGTACTGTGGAGAAGACCCAAGAAAAGGAAACGTGTGTGTTGGCTGTCATGTGTTGAGTTATTCAGTATCGAATATACATAGTATATTCCCAAGCTGCAGATCACAAAACAAACCACCACCACAAAAACACCCACAAATATCTATAACAGCAAGCGAGGGAGAGTGGTATGAATCGAGAGGCCGAAAAGAGCCTGCTTTCTCTTCTTGGGTTGTGCTTAACTGAGTTCTGTCTTGGTTCTGAATCTTCTTTGATTTTGAGCTCCTAACTGTTAAGGGGTTAGTTTAAGCACGCAATTACCCTTGGCTGTGAGAGATGACCTGAGCGGTTAGACAGATTCTACGAAATGGAATGAAAGGTGACTTTGCACTAAAAAAAATTAGGTTGAAATCCAAAGCACCCAATTCAGTCCCCCAGGAGACTGCAGTCACACTAATGAATATATTTTAGGGAAACAAATTGATGACAAGTTTGAATAAACCAGACTTGACTTCTATAGTCAATTTAGAAACATTTATTTTACAAAAGGTCCTTATTGCAGGTTTTGGGGACGGAGGGGAGAGTGCTATGAATGTATTATTTAAAGGAAACTAAAATGACTTCAGGGTGTGTTCTGATGAACAGTGTGTTTGTATTTGGCCTGCGTAACATATTTGGCCCTGACCTGGCGGTGCAGTAGCTGCACTGATACGTGGAAAACCATTACACACAGTGAACTTACCTACTTTAGCAGGAAGCCCATGTAACTTTACTATCTGATACATCCTTGCACAAAAACACGGTTCTGTGTCTTCTGCTCATTTTGTTGTATCCAAAGCCAACTGGGTGGCAGTCTTCTGAAATATGTACATCAAGAATACACCATTTACAGTTAACCAGTTTAAGATAGCCCAATGTTAATTTAGTGTGCGTATATGTATATATATAAGTTTTAATATATATATATAGCCTACTAAAGATATGCATTTTGCTTCAGGGAAGCATCAAAGGTGCTTTAGAAGGAAGATTCTTCACAACTGGCTATAGCCTCAGAACTCTAAAACCCTTCAGAACATGTCCAAATACATTTGCATTAGCAAAATACCAGAAAGATTTTCCGTAGCTCACACTCATAGGCCCTGATATAGCTTCAATAATTTCAGCTCATATTTCATATACTCTGAAATCAAATACTATCTTTTCCAAAGATTGAAATAGGTTATTTGAACATGGAGCAGTGATCAATAATTTTTGAGGAAGAAAACGTGGCTAGTCTACGTTTGTTTTTAAGCTCTATAATCAAATAATTAAAGATTAGGATATGTTTGAGACCCGAAGTGAAATTCTAAATATAAATGTGCTGGAAAAAAACAAACAAACTTGACAATGGAATAGCTATTTGCATGAGAGAAAGAAAAGAAAGAAGACATTTTCAAAACAGGATTTATTAAAACATGAAAAAAAAATTAAATGGAGAGCCCCAGAGTATCTAACATATTTAAGGTAAAGATCAATGTAAAAAGAAGAAAAACCTCAGTCTCATTTCCTTTTGGGATAATCTTCAAGATATTTGTAGTAGAAGAGTGAGATGAATGCTTACAAACACATGTGGCACTTTAAAGCAATTTAAAAATAATGTGTATGATTGTTTATTTGGTGCCTCAGCTTACTGGTTTTAGTAAGAATCTTGAAGACGACGATATCATTAAATATCACAGATGTAGCATGTGAATACCTGGGTAAGGAGTCATACTCTTCTAGGAAACCTTTTGTCTTTCTCATCAAATATAGCAGCCCAGCGTCACATCTCTTATAAAAACAGATCCCAAATTCCCTATGCATCATTATATTGATTAGAATGTGATTCTGGACAGCAACGTGTTCAGATAAAAGTGAACCCAAAAAGTTGCCTTCCAAATTTCAAGGTACCTTCTATTGTTTTTCTCTTTCCACAAGAAGAAATGTGAATTCCTATAAGCTCTGTATGTACTAGATAGGAAGCAGCTGTCTCTCCATGCTCCATTAAGACACAGAGCCACAAGAGAAAGACATATCTGGCTCTCTGAAAGAAAAAAGAAATCTTCTAGAATGCACGTAGCACACTGACAATTAGGGTCCAAATTTAGATCCCGAATGAAGCATTCTCACAACATATCGATTCATGTCATTTTGTTTCTTAAAGTGCTGGCAAGAGAATTTCTGAGATTTCCAACCTTTTTCATATTACTTGCGAAGTTTATCCCAGTTTATAAATTTTAAATGTATTTATAAAATTATTTAATAAAATTTTATAGTACGTGTTTAGCAGTAGCAAGTAAAATTGCTGTTTATTTGTGCTTTTGCCCAGGATAAACACAAAGAGAAAAAAAGGGAGGAAGACAGATAATAAACGAAGCTATTTTAATGAAAGCGCACAATATTGGAAAAAAATCTTTGTTTTGTAAATTTTGTTATCCGCAGCAAATGAGCACTCCCTGTATCCCTTGCACAAAATACAGAAAGCGAGGGCCTACAACAACCAGGCCATGAAGTCTCATCTTTCATGATATGGTCCAGTAATTTCATTTAATTTTGCAGATTATTAATGCTGCACTTTATTGTACATTGGACACTGAGTTGCTGAATTTGACTCGCCCAAATGGCATCAATCCTGCTTTTATCTCATTGCCAGAAACAGTGAATATATTGCTTTCCATTCTGAAGTAAGGGAAGATTCAGTGTTGTTTGAAGGAGAGGGTTGAACACGTTCTGATTAATGTCCTCTAACTCTGAGAACTTGCCCGAACATTCACCTTGTCTAGCCCGAATTCAGTTATGATGAAAACCCTTCGCACGTAAGTCTTCTGAATGACAACTAGCTGATCTCCTTACCTCTGCAGCCCTTAGTCCTACGCTGAAAGAAGTAAAAACAAAGTGGAATTCAGCATTGCTATTAAAGCACAGTTGCTAGTTTTGTAAAGTTTTTAGATTTCTAAGAGAAATTCAAGAAAACTCGATTAAATATATGAAAACATGCACAAAATAATTATATATTTTACGGTATATACTTTTTATGGTAGCTGCTATGAAATTTTAATCAAATAATTTGTAATTCTAAAGAAATCCTGGGTTTCTATTTTTTCTTTTTTTGAGTCGGGGTGTCCCTCTGTCACCCAGGCTGGACTACAGTGGCACAATCAAGACTGGCCACAGCCTTAACCTTCTGGGATCGGGCGATCCTTCTGCCTCAGCTTTCTGGGGAGCTGGGACTACAGGCATAAGACACCATTTATTAATTTTTTTGTTTTTTGTAGAGTCAAGGTCTTGAACTCCTGTGCTCAAGCTGTCTTCTCGCCTCGGTCTCCTAAAATACTGAGATTACAGGCATGTGCCGCTGCGCCCAGTCGGGTTTCTTTATTAATAGAATCATTATGAAAAAAGCAATCTACAAAATTTGTAAAACGCCTTCAACATTAGATGTCGAAATGGACTTCTCATCCTATGACGAGTTCTATTAAAATAATAATAATAAAGTTTCACAAAATGAAAGAGAAATAATAAAGTTTCCCTTTTCCAGTAGGTCTCAAACAGACCAATGCCTGTAAAGATATTTCTCATCATAAATCAGCTGTTAGGGAATGAACGTCAGTTACTTCTATTTTTAAAATGTCGTGCAGCTAGGTATTCTCACCTGAAACGTTTGGAAGAGTCTCGCTAAAAATCACTCTGAAAAAATTAATGTCGCGGTTGATTTGCTCAGTCACATTTTGATTTTTCAGTATTTCTTCCCCTCGGTGGAAGGACATTTTATCCCTGATTTTCAGTCATCAGCATGTTTTCAGGTTTTTGAAGAGAAGTATAAAATCAGAATCGATCACTACTGCTCATCCTTTAGTTATGCGATCTAGGATTCAACTCTAAGCAATATTGGGCAACTCATATAAATGGGTCCATTCATCACCTGGGCCTTGTAGGAGTGGTTCCTCTTTTTATTTCTACTCTCAAATCTCACCTAAAATAGCTGATATTTTTATAATGATTAATATAACCCCCACCTCTAAGAATAATGGAGGATTTCACGGTATTAAAAATGCTTAAAAACTGCAGAGTCTGTATATGTATATGATATATGTACATTTATGAACACAAACATTGCCACATTCCCTATCAAAGACAAATGTCAATATATAGATTTTTTCATCAGAAAGTATATGCTAATGGGACAAACATCTCATTTAGGGACCAATAGTTTTATTTTATTAATACTATCATTAAACTTTTGTAAAATTCAGTTTATTATAAATGCTGAGAGTGATTGGCAGTTGTGATTTGAAAGCCATTTTTATAATAATCGCAAGCACTGATATTAAGGCGTAAAGGATTCACGAATATAGTGTCACAAATAAAGTATAGATTCTTGGAAATTCATGGGATGCGGTTAGGCATTCATAAGATGCAATACTTCAAAAATAAAACATGTGTGCTTTGTAGCTTAGAAAGGGCTTTCCCTGTTTTCTCACTTGTCAGGACGTGAAAGAACGATGGGTGAGCATTGTAAATTCAATTATTAGATTGACCCCAAATAGTGCATTTGTCTGTATAAGAAATTTTTGATATTTTGAAGCTATAAACACAGAATAGGAAGGAGGGGACGACACTGGCGAGGAGAGAGAAGCCAATGGTAAACATCCAAAAACAATGAGATAATTTATTTTTTTATTTTAGAATAGATGCATTCATGTAGTGACTCTAAACGGAGCAACCTACTTAATGCCAGGCACGGTTTGAGACTCCGGATACACAGCAATAAACAAAACAAAGTCGTGCCCACGGGATGAGGTGACCAACTTGTCTCAGTGGTACAGATGTTTCTGATTAGAGCACTGAAATCCCCGTGTCCCAGAAACCCCTTAGTCTAGGGCAAACCAAGATGGTTGGCCATCTTCTTCAAAATCCTACTTTCTGGTAATCGTCACCTTGATTTCTTTATTCATATTAATATGTTTATCTCATTGTTAATGGCAATGCCAGATAGCATTGACAACAAGTAACCAATGACTACAACACCTGGTTCTAATTTGAAAAACGTCGTGACAAAAGCAAGTGCTGATAATATCAGACTTGCTAGAATGATTTCTAGACAACACTCTGTGGAATGCAGCTGAAGTAGAGAAAGCACAACTTGCCCTCAAGGAAGAGTTCGTGTCTGGGGATGTCAGCAGTTATATTATTATAGCTACCATTTGTAGGACACCTACATGCATCACCTCCAGTTTTTACTAAGCCCTATAAGGTAGGTATCGATATCTCCATTTTACAATGAAGAAATTAAGTGTAAGCAACGAGAAAGAAAACCAAGGGTGAAATAAGAGAATCAGAGGTACAGCATGTCTTGTTTTAGCAATGACATTTATTTTTCAGAATAGAAACCTATTAACACTCTCCTTGGAATATTTTGCCTCTTGTATTCTGTGAGATTATGATTCCCTGGAAAATAGTTTCCCTTTGGAAACGCATTTTGATGATGGTGTTAGTCTTACTCTTGTTCAGTCCAGTTTACTAATGAAATTGGTAGGACACCTTTGAAGTACTGGTTGGTTAACATGACAAGGTTAGAAATATATTTGTATTTTTATTGAATTTCATAGAGGAACTTCAAATAGAAGACATTATTAAGGATTAGCTAGCATTCACAGATGAAAATAAATCAACCAACACCATTTTTATCACAGATATACAGTTTGAGACTTTTATTTTTAGGATTGCATTATGACTCACTTTTATATTCTAATCAAATGTCATTGATGGATATCTCTGAATAACCCAGCAACTAAGGCATCATATTCTAGTCTCTTTCCATAAGAAAAAAAAAAGTTCTTTATTAACCTCAATAGTTTTTTAACATCTCATTATGCAAATTGTTTTTATGAAGTCAGTAAAATCATCCAATTCATCTTTCTTAGAATACAACACACTATTTTGAGCTGTGTAAACTATTTAGGTGGTAACCATTAGGGTGCAACAGTTTTTTATTTACCAAGTAGCCAAAAAAAAACCCAGCAAAAATGTAAGTCATGCCCCCAAAAGCCAGATGCTTTGCCTTTGAAAATTGGAGACTCAACTCAAATGAACAATACTGAATAACAAATATTTCTTTTTCCCAACTAAGTGCTCCAGACAAATTTGAGGTCCAATACTTCAATATTCACTAGTCATTTTTTATACTTAGTCAAAGCATTTGCCTTTGGTAAATGATGAGTGCAACCAAAATTATCAGGAACATAAAATGTATTCGTTAAAAGAAATATGTTAACTTGTAGAAATAATTGCAGGGGGCAGAAATGTGAGTGGCAGTTGGAAGGTAATGTTTATAGCCAGCAGCTGAGAAAAAGTTACTATTCCGGGTGGGGTCTGGGGAAGGAAGTGATGTCTCTATCAAATTGCAGACCTGTGGAGTTTGAATCCCTATGAGAAATCCTAGTAGCAATGTCCAGCAGGAAGCTTTGCCAGGCGAGCAATATTCATCTTACTATCATCAATATAAAATTTGTAGCAAAAACTGAATGGATGGAACCACTTAACATGCAATTACAACAAGTTCATGGGCAAAGGACTGAGAAATAATATTTGATATGCGTGGAGAGAAAAAGAGAAACAACTCAACGTCAATTAAAGAACTATTTGTTGAGTCTTTATTGTTTGTATTTACTAAAGTGGGGTTATCACTTTAAACATGAGTCCCAGGCCAAGAAGGGAAGACAAATGAAACAACTGATTATGTAATTGTAGCTGTGATCATGGCTATAAAACCAAATGGCAGGATAAGTCATTGAAACTGCAAAATAACAGAATTCTTCTCTATCTGGAAGTTTTTTAAAGTGGTGGAAGTAGATTCATAGTGATTGATATTAATTAAAACGAGAAGACATAGGACAAGGGACAGTTGTCTTTATTCTACAGACAATAAGGTAGCCATGACAAAGAAAAATAGATATAGACCAAAATTTATTTCAGAATGATTAACTTGTTAGAATAAAATGGGAGATCAGTGGAGTTACAGAACCAGCCGAGCTGGGCGTGAAGAAATGACAGGTAGATACCTTACATTGAAAAAAAAAAAATCAACTCTCTAGTTTCTGATCTATATCACAAAAATGGCCCACTATTAGTGGGAGATGAAGAGACTTTCCTGAAAGATCTAGGCTCATGCCCTCTACATGCAGACTGTTTTCTAATTTATAGTGGCCTGAAAGACCAGAAAACAAATGTTTTGGATCCATTTCCTAAATAGCGAATTAATTCATTTTAGGACGTTCTCTCATCCCTTGATACGCACTGCAGTAATACAAATTACAAATAGTGGAAAAACAATGAAAAACAAAATTCAAAATATTACAAAAAGTTCATTATGGGAATGAAATTAGGTTATCTACTGAATAACTTATTAGTTGATGTCATAATAGCTCAGAACAAGAGAGCACAGTTGCAGTTTCCAATGTGGTCAGATAAGAAACATGATAGATGGAAGGGATGTAGGCTTTTAAAACTGTGCCTAGAATACAGAGGAAAATTTCAAGCAAAGCAATGGATGCTTCAATATGGAGTGAATAAAAACCTCTGGAGACCATATTACGGGTAACCATCTTGCTGGGAACACCCAGGAATAGACAAGAAGTGAGGTTATCATCTCTGCTGTCTCCAGGCCCTGTCACTCAATGTTAAGTTACATCATGTATATTATTAACCCAAAGATCTGAAAGCTTTTAAAAATGTCTTGGCATGTATTCCAAGAGAAATAGTATTCGATTGGTAAGTAAATGACAATGATTCCTAATTTTTTTCCTATAAAACATTATTTTCAGCTGTCAGCTCATGCTGGCGTTGCAAAACATAGCAATGTACACTTACCACACACAGCAAAATAATACGTTTTCTTTTGTATTAAAAAGTAACATTTTGGCCCAGAGCAGTGGCTCACGCCTATAACCCCTGCTCTTTGAGAGGTTGAGGAGGGAGCATTACTTGAGCCCAGAAGTTCAAGTCCAGCCTAAGCAACATAGCAACACCTCCTCTTTCATAAAAAGAAAAACTAGGCATGGTGTCACACATCTGTAGTTCCAGCTACCATGAAAGCTTAGGTGGAAGAATCACCAGAACCCAGGAGCTGAGCTGTGATGATGCCAATGCACTGCAGCTTGGATGGCAGAAAGAGAACTTGGCTCAAAAAAGAATACTAATCATAACATTTTGAAAAACATTTACAGGGCAGCTGGAACCTTCTTTCTTGCTCAGTCATGATGACTGGGTTTATTTTGCTTGGGGTGCAGCTCCAAGTAAAACATGTCTCTACTAGTTATTAAGCAATGAAACGAATCAAGAATTACAAGCTGGTAACCTCACCTAGATCAACATAATACATATCAGAATTTGGAACACGATAAGGGCAAAAAAAAAGTTTCAGTCACATACAGGAACTTAAGCGAATGACAGTTTCTCAGTCTGTAAACCTCACACTAGTGGTTTAGACGATTGACTATAATTTCTTTCTGGTTCTTTGATTGAATGCTTATTAGCACAGGGTCCATGAGGAAGACTGTCAACATTCATTCCATACTTTCTTAGTAAGCATAAGATGGAAATTTTGGTATAGAATTTAGATAAGGTCAACCCCTTCGAGGCCCCTCCCACTGTGGGAGATTTTCTGTCCTCTCAATAAATCCTGCTTTCAAAAAAAAAAAAAAAAAAGAATTTAGATAGATTCCCTGTCTGGAGCTTATGATTTAGACTTGCCATATTTTAATAAATTAGAATCCATTCAGTATCTAAGCTATGTAGCCAGCAAATTAAATACATGTATTGATTTACCCAATTGATTTACCCATTTGTCATTGAGTTCCAGTCACAAACATTTTGGATCAGGAGAGGGGTTAAATATGATCAACCATTATGTCTGTTCTAATTCCAACTAATTTACCTTTCACATTCAAATGCTTTCATTTTTTTAGTAGCCACACAATCGCTAATTAGAATATTTTAGCCTTTAGTTTTGGGTTTCAAATATCCATTTAACATTTTTTTATCTTTGTCTTTATGCTGCATGACTCTGTGTGAGTGTGTGAATGTGTGAACTTACGTGAGTGGGGGGTACAAATTCAAGTGCATCTCTTTTATACTTCTGTTCTTCTTTCTTTTGCTGTTTTTTGACACAATTTTCATCCATCAGTGAATGTGTAGGAGAACAATTTTTCTCTTCTAGTAGTTCCACAGTTTAAAGCTTCCAGGTATATATTTTCTCTTGTTACTTCTTATACATGCTTCTGAAAGATTCAAAATATTGAAGCTATCATGATATTGACATTAAGACTACATTATTCGTTAATATATTTTTCCTTTTATTGGAAATAGTTCTTTCCAAATATGTCATTGCATCTACCATCTACATCATTGATAACACTACAATGTACAATACATCATTGTTAATTATAGTCTTAATATTATTGTGGCTAACAAATTTATTGAGTTATCAGCTCAGACCGCTCTTACATTCATAAATTTTATTTTACATTTCTGAATTTTTCCAAGAGTCCTCAATATAAAGAATAAACCCTGTGAGAAAGATAAGGAACGAGTTTAAACATTCCACTCCAAGTAGGAAAATTAGGACTAAAACGACCACTTTTTAAAATTTCTCTTCTCCCGTTGCCTATTCTTGAGAAGTAGAAATCCTACTATACTGTCTGCTTATAGAAGACAATCCCTGTATTGAATTGTGTTTGATAAATAAGTCTCTTAAAGAAAGAACTGAAGAAAGCAGTTAATAAAGTCATGCTTTAATTTTACACAGCCTCTCTTAGGTCCATAAAAGAGAACACTCTCCACGAAGGTTAATCACACACAAAACAATTCTAGTCCTAAACCATTTCTGTTTCTTGGAAAATGTGTTTCTGAATTGCAGCACCCTTTCAGTGACCTGAAACAGACTTGGAGATGTAGCCCTGAAGAAATTCATTTGGGATGTAAAAGGAATAAATATAAAAGCAGAGCTTATAATTCTTGCAAAGCTGAGGCCATGTTCTCCTCTCCTCTCGACGCTTCTAACGACTGTCTTGCTAAACAAAGCTGAGTTGATATGGGCTTTTGGGATCTTACCTCCTGGCCTCAAACATATTTCTGCCAAGCCACATGATTTTATCGTGGAGACTTAGAAAAATGTCTATTGTGATGCAGTTTACATTTTTTCAGTTTACTTTTTTATTCTCTAGATTGTGGGGGTTCTTGAAAAATGGAGAGATTATGTTATTCCAAGACACAAAGGAGTCTCTCATAAAATGCAGTAAATTTTAGAGTAAAATCCATATTTCAGTTACTAAATATCCCAGAATCATATCAGTGAATTTAAAAAAATATATCAATATTCAGACATTTTTGTTACGTGCCTTCAAACTCTCAGTGTGTGGGTATTTTCTCCCAAATATTCTCCCTAATCTTTACTAATCTTTGCTCTAATTCCAAGAGGCAGAATCTCACTATTTTAAAGCTTAATTGTGTCAGGGGTTTGCAAATGACTAGCTGTGTACCAATGACCACTGTTAGTAAATAACATTTTATTGGAACACAGTCATGCTCAATTTTTTATGCAACATCTATGGTTCTTTTAATTCTGCAATGACAGAGTTGATTGGTTGAAGTTGAGACTGTACATTTCAAAACATCTAAAATATTTGCTATTTCGTTCTTTATAGAGAATTTGCCAACCCTGGTGTCGAAGATGGGAATGAATGAGTCCCTGCAATCATGAGCAATTACTTATGTGATATTACACGATTTGCGATAGTTGGGCTTTGAAACCCCATATCTGCTTTATTTAAGACTTTCTTCCCATTTCTACACTGCCCATGTGTTACTATGGGTTGAAACAGCATACTGTGTCTGAATGAGTGAAATTTCACATTGGACTTTCCCTATGACTTAAAATTTTGTTTTGAAGATTCCTTCGGTACTGCTTTGGCTGCAGAATTTATTACCACTTTCAATATTGTTCTCATACCAGAGAGAATTATCAAGGATCTCATCCAAAAGAAATATTCGGTGAGCTTTGATTAAAAAGCCTTTCTTTTTGTAAAAAGGACTAAAGCTAATTTCTCTTAAATGGGAGTATTCCCCGGGACCCTCCCCACCATCCTATGCTGAACTTATATATTGATTAAGATTTCCTGAAGAAATATTTATTTTGCTGTGTTGATGATTATTTTTCAACTGGAATTATTAGAGAAATATAGCCAGGCCCTAAAAATAAAAGATGACAGATGTTCCGGCAACCATGACAAACGTAAATGACTTGATTACCTCTCTGCGGTAGACGGTTTGTTTTATTGTCTGAAATAACACAATTACATTGTGTTCGGCTCCCATCTATAGTTACATCCAAAGAAGATAAAAGAATAAATTAAGCTGGTTTCAATTACATTTTGGATAATAATTGCAAAGGATTTAAAAGTTGGCAGGCCCATTGAAATGTACCCAAAATTCACTAAGACTCATATCTAATATTTTGAGGATTCTGACTTGACATACTTTAACTTCCTTCTATCTTCCAAGTGCTTTTGAACAAGTTCCAAATCTCCATTTAGAATAATTAGCAATCAGGAAATTTTTCTTTGCCTGGTAATCCAAGGGTATACATTTTAAAAGCTTCGATCCAGATCATTCCCTCCTAAAGATTCCATCCTTAGATTCTGCTTCCCACTAAAATGTCTAACTCGGCCTTTCTCCGTTCTGACTCTACATGAGAAGCACCTTGGGATGTTTTTTAAAATAATGATATTTATGACCCATACATACCTCAGAGATTTTCATTGAGTTTCTCTGAGGTGGAGCCAAAACATCAGACATCAGTATTTTTTTAAAGATGCCTGTGTAATTCGAATATCCTCTAAGGTTGAAAGCTATTGGTACCTTAGTAACTACAGATAGGTCCTATGGGATGGCAAATCCATTGGCCTGTCAGTCGAAGCAAAGCATGATGTTTCTGATGGAACTGGGAATGGACTTGAACGAGCAAAGCAATGTAAGGAAATCTAGTTGTTAGTGCTGCCGGGTGAGCAGAGGACTAGAGTTTGCTTCCAACATTAATATAATGCCATACAGGTATTTGACATACCATATGTCATGTGATTTCCACACTTAACCAATGGTCGCTGATGGCTTAGTGAATATGTATATAAACTGGGCAGAATGTAGTAGTAATCTGTCGTCAGCTATGGACTTTTATCACACATTTAAAAAAATTTTAATTAATTAATTTTGTTTTAGAGTTAACATCTCACTCTGTTGACCAAGCTGGGGTATAGCTGCATGATCATAGCTCACTGTAATCTTGAATTCCTGGGCTCAAGAGGTCCTCTTTTCTCAGTTTCCTGAGTAGTTGGAACTAAAGGGGTGTACCACCATGTTTGGCTATTTTTTTATTTTTTGGAGAGACGGAGGGTCTCTCTAGTTTGTCCAGGCTGGTCTTGAACTCCTGGCCTCAGAGGATTGTTCCTCCTCAGACTTCCAAAGGGCTGGAATTGCAGGTGTAAGCCATCATGCCCAGCCCATAAGAATGAATCTAAATGGCTATCATAATCCTTGAAACTAGAGGTAGTTAATACCTTTCAGACTATGAACACAGAGGGAACTTGAGTTATAGGAATAAGCAAATGTATCCTTTCTACTGGGTGCAGTGGCCCATGCCTATAAACCCAGCACTTTGGGAGGCCGAAGTGGGAGGATTTTCTTGAGCCCGGGAGTTTGAGACCAGTCTGGGCAACATAATGACATCTCGTTTCTAAAACCAAACATTTAAAAAAAATTAGCTGGACATGATGGCGTGTGACTGATAGTGCCAGCTACTTAGGAGGCTGAGGCAGGAGGATTGCTGGAGCCCAGGAGGTCAAGGTTGCAGTGACCAGTGATCGTGCCACTGCAGTCCAGTCTGGGTGACAGAGTAAGACCTCCCCACAACTCAAAGCCAAAATAAAGTTTTTTAAAAAGCAAAGTTAGGCCATGGTCTTGCTAGACTCTGGTGTGGCCGTGTGCTCTCTGAGCCATGACTGTTGCCCTGCTTCCTGGCTTTGGTCCCCTCCCCCACCTCGGGGTGGTGAATCTTCTCTGTCCCTTCTCTTTCTCTCTCTCATTTACTGTTAAATAAACTACATTTTTTTAAATCTAAAAAACAAAAAGCAAAGTTATTCGTCAATGGACCTTTTAAAAAATGAGACAGTTAGATGGCTCTTGGGGATAAGAAAATCATAAGCTTCAGTGAAGACGGGAGGTTGAACCTTAAAGGTTCCTCTGACCCTGTGTCTCTCCTGGGTGACGAGCAGCTAAACAGAGTGTGGCTGACTGAACAACCTCACCTGTAGCGCCAGCAGTGTGGTCTGGTGATGAAGCTCCAGACGTTTCTTCCGAACTCGAACACAGGCTCGACAATGGACATAAGAACTCCCTCAAATGGCTTTCTTCTTTCACAGATGTGATTAAGTACATCCTAGAACTTTGATATCTTTATCCTTTATCTTTATCCTTTTCTCATGAAAACATTAACTTGTAAACCTGGAAGCCATTCATTCACTCCATTTAACTTACAGCTGCTTTCAAAATATTCAGTTTTCCCACATATCATTTATTATCAATGTTAAAATTTCTAACCCGCTTAATTCAGTTAGCAGTCTTTTTTTCCCCTTCGTTCTTTCCTTCTCTTTTTCCTCTTTTAAATCACTTCTTTCTTCCTTTTTTCTTCTATGTTTTATTTTTCATTGCAAAGTTAATGTACACTTTTATAACAGAAGAGTGAATACAATACAAAGATAGGCAAAAAAGACACTTATCACTACCTATTTGTCCCAGGTGATTAACATTCGAAGCTTGATATTTGTCTTTCTGCATGATTGGTTTGCTTAAGCTGTTGCCGCAAAAATTTTTCTGCTTTCTTCAGGGGAAAGAAGATTTCTTAGAGCAGTCCCTAAGCAAACAGCCTTATAGTCAAGTACTTGAAAGTCAGGCCCCCTCCAATTAAAAAAAAAATGTCAGGCCCCTGGATTTAGAACACTTGTTTGAATCTTGCCTCTACTACTCACCAGAAAGAACACGACTTAAGCCAAGAAGCCTGTTTCGTCATCTGTAATAGGAAAATAATAACCAACGTGTACCATAAAGGGATTGTGAGGACTTAACCTGAAGTGATGTCCGTAAAGTAACGTGGCATGACACCTACACATCCACGAAGAAAGGATGATTTGTATTACCCGTCAACTTACGTGCTGATTACTTCACACATTTTAGAAAAGAAAAATTTCCAAGTGGTTTTTCTCCAACCTGTGCAAGAAATATTCTCCGATGTGCTAAGCCTACAGCCAGAACCCACAGGAGCTGAGTGGGACCCGAGCTGTCACAGATTTATTTCAGGGATCTGCTTGATTTGAGTTGAATGTGAATAGGTAATTTAAAATCACTCTGTAGAGAACATTAAAACCAAAGATAGACTGTACAGTGATTATTTTTCAGCTGCTTTGTTTACAGGGAAGGGGTTGGATGGGAATGGGTGTGGTAACCCTGCTCACCTGAGTGGGGACCCCCAAAAAAATCTTTTAGAGGGCAGGCCCCTTGTAGTACCAGCTTCCCCCTAACTCAGTGTTCTAGGAACTCATCCACATCAGGGTAGCAGCTAGTGTCGCTGTGAGAGGCTGCGTTTGGCTTCAGTGAATTTTTGTTGGAGATTCTTGCAAGCATTTGCCCATTTCATGATGGGTGACTTACCAACCCACCCGACCACACCACGCCAAATATTCAGGAGTTTTTGACCCAAATCAGCAGGGTCCTCATTCCTCACCCTCCTTCTTCGCCTGATCTTGCCCCAAATGGTTTTTTATTTTGTTTATGCAGGTGAGAAGAAAGTTCTCAAAGGGAAACATTTTGCCAATGTGGAAGAGGCGAAACAGAAAACGGCAGAAACCCTAAAAGGCTTCCAAGTTGATTTATTGCAGAGATGAGGTTTCGCCAAGTTGCCCAGGCGGGTCCCGAACCCACGGGCTCAGGCCAGAATAAACATTTTTGATAAATAAGTTGTGGGATTTGGGGGTCCCCCCTTGTACACAGATCTAGGGAAAAGTAATGATCAGCCAAATTCCAAGTATTCAGATTTTCCTTTTCTCAAACCTTTTCTTGAGAAAAGCTCAAACTTTTGCCGGAGTCCAGCTCCACAGAGAGAGTCAGGGCCTGACTGGAGAGAATCGGGAACGGCGAAGAAGAAAAGACGAAGACGACAGGAATCCTCTTCCTGGGGAGAGCTCAAGACTCTGCCGATTTTTATTCAATTCTTACAAGCTTATATAGTTTTTTTACTGGCCCCTCTACCCACAAAATGTATCCCATGTTACACATTAAATGTTTACATCACGTTTTTTCTTTTGTTTATGGGGAAGTTGACCTTTACAAGTTTCATTTTGTTTCTTCCTGCTACCAGGTGGTGTAACAATATACCAGCTGCCAATTTATCAACCACATCCTGTGACCTCTAGGTCACCTGAACTGCCAATTTATCAGCTGTGACCTCTAGGTCACCTGAATCTCTTCCCTTCGCTATTCTATTTCTTTTCCTTTACTAATCTGTTTTCTTAATTCTACCCTTATATATACTTTTAGCAGCAATATATTGACTTGTTTTTTCTTTTATATCACCACCCTTATCTTACCCTCTACGAATTCTTAATACTCTATTTTAAAAAAAATTTAACTTTCTTAATTCTAATTGCCTTATCTATATTACTTGCTATTTTCTTATCACCTATTTTATATTTTATATTTCTAAACGGAACTTAAGTCTAAATCTACACTTATATATGAAAATAATCTTACTTCTAATCCTAGATGTATTTAATTTTGAACCTACATTAAGTGTATATAATTTTAAGTTTACCTTAAAACTTATTTCCTATTCCTTATATTTAACTAATACCTACATCTATAATAAACATTTATCTTTTAATTATAACTGCTATTTATTTAATTCTAATCCTTACTTTAATTTTAGCCTTCTTTCTAATTAAACTATAATATTTCTTAAATCAAAAGGCATGTCTGTGACTTGTTTTTCCCCAAAACATCTGTTTTTGAAGATACTCTGTCTCAGTTTCTCACTTCCTCATCAATCACAACTGTCAATGTTGTTACTTATAAAGGGTGTGAGGAAGTACTTGTTTTTCCTTTTTAGCTAAAGGTTGCAAAATTTGCATTCCCTTGTGGGGAGGGGGGGGAATTTTTGCTGTTGAGCCCTTTTTACATTTCTATACATAGGTTTACTGCTAATTCCACATCCTTGCACATTCTAGCTCATCCTTTTATTTATCAAGGGAAGTGTTTCTCAAGCCTGAGCATGCATTCCTTTAAGGCCAAAAGGAGTCCTTCAATAGGATCCATGGGGCTCTGCCTCCAGCATGGCTGCTTCCCCCTGGGGCTCTGCTCCCAGTCAACGTTTTTTCCCATCTTCGGGTAACCTCCATTTTGCCTCGTTAGGGGTTGCGGCTTCCGGCAAACTTCCCCCCTCAGGTGAGAAAGACATCTGTTGTTGAGGCACTAGTCACTTTTTCCCTTGTGGGCTGGATCTCTTACCTTATCCTCAGTGCTAAATATATATTAGAGTCTCGATCAATATGTATGAATGCATGAGTGGAAAAAAGGACAAGTGGATGAATAAATAACTGGATACTGAACAAGAGGGGTGGTACTCCCATTGCACCCCAGCTTCCTGCAAAAAAGACCAAGAAAGCCGACCCGGGGCCATGTCTAAAATACATCTGTGGTGTCACCAGGAACGTCTCTAAGACCTTCTGATTCTTGGAAGTTTTCTCATTTCCAAATGAAGACCTATACTCCCTCGGTGTTATAATGCGTGAGATAATGTACGTGTGACGTTTTTCCATATTTTTCTTATTCAATGGCTGATTACTGTAAAAATAAAATGGAGTGTTAGGGTGCACGAAGGTTGAGCTTTATATGGATCTGGCTACATGTAAATGATTATAAAATATGTGATGAATGAGTGAGCGAATGAATAAATAAATAGATAAAAACATCTTAGCAAAATTAAATCAGAGCCTGGCTTCTGCTAACTCACACAAAGTCCAGAATTACTGGTCAAGGGTTACTGTTTGCACATTTATACCAGGGTCATGAAAAGACAGCTGCAGGCGAAATTCATCTCCCCACACTGTTTGGTTTTTTTTTTGGTATGACTCAAGTCAACACAAAATTTATAGAAATTCATATTCTCTTGGGCCCTCAAAGTACCTACATAATGGCCTCATTTTTGCCTTTTGACCTAAAAACCCTGAAATGTTTACTATCTGGTTCTGTACAGAAAAATTTTCTGACACCTCTCTGTACTACAGGGCCCACAAATGCTGGATCAAATCTGATGTATTTACTAATGTCTACTAAGCACCTAGCTCTCTGCATGGCATACGGTAGACACTGTTTCAACGATGATTTAATAGATGAGTAAATAAATAAGCGCATGAAAATATTTTTTTCTTTATCCCTAAATACCACATGCACCAATCTGCAATACAAAAAACATTTATCATCAGTGTTTGCCAAAACAGACCTGTTAAATCTCACCAAGATAGAAAAAAGTAACTTACAAAAGATAACTAATTTTTAAAAAAATGTTAACTGCTTAATACAGTTCTGAAAAATATTATGCAAAACAATGAAAATTATTTTCTACTTACTGGAGATAGAATGTACTTCTTTATGTTATGGTTGTGATTCCAGCAATGTCTACTTCGAGATGTGCATATTGCATGAGACAGTTTTCTGGGGCAAGAAAATTCTTCTTCCTAAGCACAGCGTTTACCTGAGAGCATTTGTCTTTTGACTAGCCCTTCCTTTTGCTCTTGAAAAATTTCAGGAAGGGGGGATTGCATATTCAATTATGTTAACAAAACCACAGAGGAGTCTTTCCAGCCTTACTCTGTGTGATATTCACAGTGTGGAATAATTTGCACTTAATACAATTCTCTGGTCTATAAGAGCTGTGTGACTTAAAGTTAAGGACTTTTAAGAATCTTGGTGTAAAAAGAACAGTCTATTTAATTGCACGTGCCCTTTATTGCTACTTATAAACTTTATCAGTCTCCATTTGCGAATTTTTTCTTCCCCTGGTTTTTGTGGTTGAAAATTTCCTTTTACTCTTGTGTCTGATTTCCTGTGGTCTTTTCATATAAATCACTCCAAATCCTTTTTGAAGTAGGTTGGATAACCTCAATTGCTAAATGTGCTATAAACTATGTTTATGATCTTGCTTCAGAGACATTTCGGAATTAAATAATTATTTTCTTCCTTGGATCAAACCATCAGTATATGCTGATTTGCAGGTCTCTCCCACAACATTCATGGGATTTAGGGTTAGAATAATCATGGAAGGACACAAACCATATTTACAAATAAACTAATGGACCATTAAATACATTACATTCTGCCTAAAGACGAATATACCTTTATTCTGGCCTGGAAGGCAGTTGTGAATTTAGCTTTCTTGAACTTCCAGAATGGGGTGACTCAGGAACAGTCATGCTGAAACCCCCACCTTCCCCTCTCCTTGCCCTGTTCCAATCATCTCTGTCAGGAACCATCAACCAAAAAACACCCTCTTAACTCCACCACAATGCCCCTTGACCATCGTAAAGGCTCAGAAGTGTGTCATAGTCTGCCTTAAATTGGCCCAGGAATGTTTGGATACAAGCATCTGGGGTCCTGGAAAAATGGAGTCTAAACTAAAATGTGGGTTCAGGCCCTAGTGGGCATGTTCTTTGGATCCTGTGGTTTGCTTACTCTGTGGGAAGGCATAACAGAATAAGACCGGAATGGGCCCTTAAAATCCATGGGACTCTGGCACGATCTCCTTTTGTTCATGTATAGGAGTGGTGCTTGGTAACGTAGTGGAAAGAACATTGACATTGAAGTCAACTGCAGGTTCAAATCTCCGCTCTTTCTCTTTTTAAGACTGTGATCCCGATCAAGTTGCTCAAACTCTCTGAGCTTTGGTTTCCTTATCTGCCTACTTTCTTGTAAGTTCAGTGTCAGATGTAAATAAGAAAACAGCACATGGTGCTTGATGGACAGTAGATATTTAAAACACGTTAGTTCTTTTCACTATTATTTAACTAGTGAATACTTAGTAAATGAGTATAAAATACCCAGGATTGTAATATAAAGACGCAATTGGTGGTACTTTTTTTTTTAAAACAAACATGTATAGAATGCTTGCCATAAGCTGTGCTAAATATCTCACATAACTGACCTCTGATGAATGCTATGAGTAAAAGTGCATTTGTATCTACACTTTGCACATGAACTGACTGTGTAGGCATAGAATTAACTGAGTTAGCAAGTAGTAGAAATTGGACTAAAATCCAGGTCTAACTTTAAATAGAGTGCTTTTAACCATCCATTGCCTCAAGAAGTTTGACAGGACTAAAATAAAGCAAATCATCAAAAACGCGTTAAATCATTCATTATTAAATTTAGTATTGGAAACCCATCTATCAATTCAGGTCACAGAAGTGGGAATATGCCTGTTAAAAGGCATTCCATTCCATTTAGAATATCTTTTTTTCTTGAACGAATTCTTTTCCTCAATCTAATTAGTTTAGGACTGCTGTGAGAAAATCTTTGAACTCTGTTAACCTTCTAAGGAAGTTGCTGTGTTCAGACTCAGTTACACAAAGTTGCAAGAGACTAAGTATAGCACTACAGTTCTAGAGTAAACTCCACCCATCACAACCTGGAAGGTATCTCCTAAAATGTAGATTCTGAGGCCCTCGGCCCTGATGCTGTGAATCAGATCATCTGGCAGTATGGCCTTGGAATCGGAATTTTTTAACAAGCACTTCACAATTATTCTTATGCATGCATGCCTTTGACCCTTCAGTCTGATTTAATTGGTTTAAGGGAGGAGCCAATTTGTTTCTCTGTTGTTAAAGTGCTTTCCAGATTATTTTAATTTTGCAGCCAACATTGATGACTCTTGGAGGGAAATGTTTCTCTTTAGAATGGGAAGATCTCAGGTAGAATATGTGTGTGTGTGTGTGTGTGTGTTTGAGACAGAGTCTCACTTTGTTGCCCAGGCTGGAATGCAGGGGCAGGATCACAGCTACCACAGCCTCAACCTGCTGGGCTCAGGTGATCCTTTTGTCTTAGCCTCCCAAGTCGCTGGAACTACAGGCAGGTGCCACCATACCCAGCTATTTTTTCTTTTCATTGTAGAGACAAGGTCTTGCTATGCTGCCCAGGCTGATCTTGAGCCCCTGGGCTCAGGCAACCCTCTCACCTCTGTCTCCCAAGGTACAGGGATTATAGGTGCGAGCCACCACACCTCACCTAGAATGAAGTTTTAAAGTATGAAACATTATGTGAGTATATTCTGCAACTCAATTCATCAAGATTTAAATGACACTGTGCTTCCAAGTGAGGAGAAAGAAGAAAGAGGCAGGATGCCTGCTTTCCCATGTTGCAAACCTAAAGGAAAAGATCTGGTGTTATAGCCAAATCGTGAGAAAGGAGTCACCAATACACTGAGGGTCGAATTATGAGTCCTTTATTAGCCGGTGGTCAAGAGTAGGCTAATGCCAGGAAGAACTCTCGACCTCGATCTGAGCAAGCAAGGAGTTTTTAAAGGTAAACACCGCAACTGAGCTAGATAACAGGGGGGGTAGGAGAACAAGGAACTAAAAACAAAAGGGAAACAGTAGTGATATTCTAATTTTTAATACATTTTTCAATGAAATTTTTGATTATTGACTTTACTTTTGTTGTAATTTTTTTCATTGATTATGTATCTTTACTCACACTCCTCTATATTGTTCTTAGATAAATGAGTTCAGTTGCTTCCCTCGCAAAGATGAGAGGTAGATACTGGGAGAAAAGTGAGTTTATTTCTGCAACTAGGATACAGGTGGACATCATTACCAAAAACCCACTCAGAGGCAGTACAAGCTTTCTGCGAGTTCATATTTCATTGTTCCAAAGCCTGTGAGGCAAAATTAACAAGGGCATGCCTCAGGATCTCCTGATCATTCCTTTACACACCCCGAGGCTGAATTAATAAGGCCTGTGGGCAGTTTCAACATGGTCCAAGATATCTTAATCATGCCTACATTTCCTTGACTTTAAATTTTATAATTCCTTAAGGGTGGGGATGGAAAGTTACAACAAGCAAAGAAGCTAATTTGCAACATTTAGATAAACAACTCTGAATAAGATATGAGACATATAAGAAGCCCCCATTCCTAGAGCCATTGCTATAACAACATGCTTCACAGGAGGCAGCTTTGGTTTTACTAAATCAGAAGGCTCTCTCAGTTTTTGTGATGATGTCAATAGAAAGTTCATCTGTAACCCTGGATGTCCATGACTGAGATGTCAGTCCTGGCATCTGACTGGATTCATCTGCTTGCTTCTCACTTTTTGATCGATTGATACCTCGTTCAGGTTGATATCTGGCCGCATTGGTACATGTTTGATCTTAGAATAAGAGTCCAATAATAAATAAATACCCCACAGAGCCTTTTAGGTTTGATCTAGGTGAAAAATCTCTTTTATCATCAGGATTCTTTGATGTGGGGGACTTTCTGGTCTTTTGATGTGCCAAACACCCAGAATGGGAGACAGTCTCAACAAACTAGCAAGTCCAGCTTTGGTTTTGTGGAGGTGAAAAACTAAATGATTGTAGGTAATCGGAGACTGCGTGCGCGTGCAAATCTGGATTCCACTTCCCTCCTTCGAGTATGCTCTGAAATTGCTTTCTCGGCATAAATCATCAGTTTTAGATTTCTTTCTTATAAAGTAGTGGTTTCACTTTCCTGGATCTCACACCTCCCTTTTATACGATGTAGCATGGCTAATAAAATAAACACTCTTTAGACTTTAACAGTACTTTACATATTTATGAACAACAATGACAACAAAGTGATGAGTACACTTTATGGACCAGGGTGTACAAAGCATGAAGACGCAACTGTAAAAAGTGTAGAGCTGTGATCTAGTGGGAGATATCAATGTCTATATTAGGAAAAGTACACCGGAAAGGCTTCTATCTCACACTTAAGAATACAGAAAAGACTCTGAAGAAAAGAATACTTAAAGAATAATAAATAGAGTGAGAATGAGAGAAGAAAGAAAGGAGCAGAGCGAGGACGGATAAGGAAGTACTAGGTAAAAGGGATGGGAACATGAGGAAACATAAAATGCTACAGACAAAAAATGTGCTTTGCAAACCCTCAGTGTGACGGGTGCTCTATAAGCCATGTATGGTTGTGCAACCAATTATCCTAACACTTAGAAGCTAAACAAAAACACGTATTATTGCATAGTTTCCACAGGGCAAGAATCCAGGCTCATTTTAGCTTGGTCCTCTGACTTCAGGTCTCACAATGCTGCAATCAATTTGCTGGCCAGGGCTGCAGTTATAACAAATCTGGACGGGTGAAGAATCCACGTGTAAGCCCAATTTCGTGGCTTTGGCCAAGAACCAGTGCCTCAATGTCTTTTGGGCTGAAAGTCTCGCTTCCTCTCTGTTTTTTCTGGCTACTAGCCAGAGAAACCACTTCTTGGCTCTATGTGCCTCTCCATAGAGCAACTCATATTTTGGTAGCTGGTCTCTCCCAGGACAAGACGCTAGAGAGTAAAGCACGCAAGATGGAAGCCAGAGAACTTTTAAAATTGAGTTTTGGAAGGGACATCCCATGTGTGCCTTATTCTCCTTGTGCGAAATGAGTCACTAAGTCAAGCCTACATTCAAGAGGATAGACATACACCATGATACCATGAGGCAGCAGTTTTTAGGGGTGGTTTTAGAGGCTATATATTATAGGCAGTCTAGGATATTTGTTGGAAGAACTGAGGATACTATAGGTTGGGAGCATAGTACTGACAAAGTGAAGAAAAATTAGACTGGAGAGCTAAGCATTAACCAGATTGAAATGGGATTTAGAAGTCATGTAAAGGATTTGGTGTTTCATTGTAGGAACAAGAATTTAAGCAGGAAATGACATTACCTTGTCTGCCTTTTAGAAAGGTACTTTGGTGGTGTGGAGATTAGCATGTTCTAGTTTGCATTTTCAGGGTGCTGTGATAATCTAGCTGAGTTAAAATGGTGACCATTTAGAGCATTGGAATGGTAATAGAAAAAGGTGGCTGGATTCAAGCATTTCAAGAGACTATTAGGTCCCCAACTCAAAAGCATAGTGAGTATAAATTAGGAGTACAAAGGAAAGGAAAATTACAGAAGAAACTCGGTTTTTTACTTGAAGAAGTCACCGCAATGTATTTCCACACACTAATTTAGAGAACAATGGAGCGAGTTTGGATGGTAAGGAAGGTCACCACACTTATGGAGTCAATTTGAAGAGCTGTGAGACATCAAACTGAAGATGGCCAGTGCTCATTCGGAAACACAATCTGGTGCTCAGAAGAAAAAACTGAGTTACAGTTAGGGATGTGAAGGTCTCCTGCATAATGGTGCTAGTTGATGCTATTGGGGGTGAATGAGATTCTAGACAAAGGTGTGCTGGTCTGGAGTGTTTTGACAATGACAAGTAAAAGTTGGATTCATGTGGGAAATAACAGGACAGAAGGCTGAAAAGGAGTCTGTTTATCCGTTTACACAAAGCTTTTTAAGCAGCAGCCAGATGTTTGGATCTTTTTCCTTTATGAAAACTGGAGACTATGAAAATTGGGGATTTTGTTTGCATGTGTTTTAAGACAACATATATTGCAGATAAGCAGTTTGTGTGTGTGTTTGTGTGTGTGTGTGAGATTTCCATATTTGTGAGGGTATTGTAGGAATCACCTTTCATGTTCATATGAGCCGAACAAAAGGCAAACTTGTGATTAAGAGACACTGAAGATTCTAAGGTTAGTGGTTATTAGATATGGTAAGGAAGTACCATTGGTGTAATTTTCTGTATTTGACCAAAGGAGCATATTAGTTTTGGACAGTGATGAGTAACAGAGAAGAATCATACTTAGCAGCAAGTTGTGTAGATGGAACAAGGCAGATGCAGTAGGGCATTCTTCCTTTTTTTTTTTTTGAGTTCACAAAAACAAATTTCATTTTTAAAGTGTATATTGGCCAGGCATGGTGGCTTATGCCTGTAATCCCAGCACTTTGGGAGGCCGAAGTGAGAAGACTGTTTGAGCCCAGACGCTCAAGACAACTTGGACAACATAGCAAGACCTTGTTTCTACCAAAAATTTTTGAAAAATAGCCAGCATGGTGGTGTTCACCTATAGTCCCTGTAATTCCTTATTCTCAAGACTGAGATGGAAGAACTGCCTGACCCCAAGAAGTCAAGGCTGCAGTGAGCTATGATCATGCCGTTGCACTCCATCCTGGGCGACAGGGTAAGACTCTGACTCAAAACATTAAAAATTGAAATTAAAAAATTGTACACTGACATTGCATTGTAATAAAATGGATGTTTGTTTGGAAACAATTTTTTTTTTTTTTTTTTTTAGAAAGTAGGATTTATTGAGAAGACAGAAAAGTTCCCACAGTGGGAGGGGACCTGAGGGAGTTGCCCTGGATGTAATTTTTTCTAAGTAAATAAATTTCAATAGTATGCATATGACTTGGTCTAACCAGAAACAGAAGCATTAGAAATATAATCAACTCTTAGGACTAATGCTAAAAAGAAACAAAATAAAACAAAAAACAAGAACAACAAAGAAAACAGAAAAGAAGCACAGATAATCCAACAGAGTCAACCACAAAATGTGTTTAGGTTATTTGGATTTAGTAGTATGGGAAAAGTTAATACCGTGAATAAATAAACATAGTGATTCTGGGAAGACAGAGTTTTTGGTAAGGAAATTGGGAGTGTATCTGCCCAGGTTTCTGTTTCTCATAATTGTTGGTCTAATGATTAAATTTTATTTATTTATGGTTTTGCTTCTCAAAAATGTTGAGCTATTGATTAAATTTTATTTATTTATTTTAAATGTTTGATTTTTGAAATCATTCCATAAAAGTTTTCACAAAAATATAGCAAGGAATTCTGGCTTCCAGGGCTGAATACCAACACTGCCTTAGGTAGGTGGACTTCTCTGATCACTAACTGCTGCCTTGGGGGATTCATGTGTGACTGACAAGTTACCTCTGATGAAACTATGGTCAGCTGGACATGAGTTTCTACCACACACAAGAGACCCTTGGCTGCAGCATCATGGGTAGACATGAAAAAGACATTTTTTTGAGGGGACAGTTCAAAACTTAACAAGGCATAAAGAACTTGAAGCCAACAGGCTGTCTCTTAAAAATAATGCACCTAAAGAAAAACATAAAAGGAAAAAAAAGAGTTTCTAAGTGAAGATGTGAATGGGTTCATGGAATAACTAAGTCAGAACTCACAGATGGTTCATGACGGAAAGATGATAGCAGCAGTCAGGCAGTCAGAGAAGATGTGGCAGTTACTTTAAAGAAAGACAGCCCATGGGAAGAAAAGCAATTAAAAAAACAAAGAAAAGTGCAATGATATGTTTCCTTCACAGAAAAGTCGGTTGTGGAGTTGTAGATTGCTTGACTGCCCTTGAAAATCGGAATATGGGCACTGGGATATGCTCTGGATCTGAGTCCACAGAGCACAAAATAACCAATTCAGCTCTCAGTGAATTTCTTTTTGCAAAATGTTTTGTTTGTGGGGGAATGGCAAAGCTGTCCAGAACTTGTCTTGATAATCCTAAAGGACTTTAAGCTGATGGCGATGGCTGCAAACTTACTGGCTCCGTGAAATATTTTAAGAAAGATTATCCTGAAAATCCAAATTAAGATTTATAGAATGGTCACAGTTGGTCACTGTGAGATGGAGTAGGGACGGGACTTGGCCCCACTCCCAGTAACACATTTCTCCATACTTAACCATGAGATCACAAGAAGAAACTAAGGTAAGCAAAAATGTGAAACATGTCACCATAAATCTCATCCAAAGCATTTGGTCCCTACACTTACACTTGTACAAGATCAAGGGAATGATCGATCATAACCCCTTGCCTCATTATACTACTAAAATCCCCACCCAGGGAAGAGCTTATCTGCCATTTTCTTTTAGTAAAGTGTGTAGATGTATGATCGGCAACTTTACCTGTGTGGTCCAGACTCCACCTCTGCATACAGTGATTCGCAAATCAACTCAGTAAAAGGCTCAGAACAGTTCTCCTAGGGAGTCCCCTGGAGAACCCTCCTTCCAATGATATCTTGTGCTGGATTAGTGGCCCCCAACATTTTAGATATCAGGGATCAGTTTCATGGAAGATAATTTTTTCATGGGGAGGAGGAGGTGTTCTGGGGAGGAGACAATTATCAGGCATTAGATTTGTATAAAGAGCACGCAACCTAGATCCCTTGCCTGTGCTTTTCACAATTGGGTTCCCGTGTCTACCAGAATCTAATGACACCCCTGATCTGACAGAAGCCAGAGCTCCATTGGTGGCCGCTCACCTCCTGCTGTGCTGCCTAGCTCCTAATAGGCCAAGGACCAATACCAGTCTGTGACCCAGGTTGAGGACTCCTGTGCTGGAGTGTCAGCTCCAAGAAAGACTTGTCTGGGAAACTCATATGGCCTAATGCTAATTTCTATTGCATGAAAAGCCTAAGAACCCTAGTCAGTGACAAGTGGGCATAGGGAATGAGTGCAAACTATAAAAAATTGCTCAATGTACCTAAACCACAGTTACTCAAAACAAAGATGCCTCAAATTGTTATTAATAATTCTTGGTAATGAATAGCACCATTGTTACTTACCATCACAGTGTTACTTTCCAAACTAAAATTGTTATTTTGCAAACTAAAGATACCTAAAATGGTTCATTCTTGGTAAAGAAGAGTACCATTGCTACTTACCACCATTTTGCTACTTTCCAATCTGGGCCTCAAACAATATTAGAGTTGAACTCCCTTGGCCTAGCCTGTATTGCAGATATCAGTATGATCTGGGTGTGGCCCAAAACAGTTTTCTGCATTCTGTCCAGCAAGGAGTACTTCTACTACTGTTTAGAAAATATCACTGAAGGAAAGAATAGGGTGATTAAATTGGATGCTCTAAAAGAGCACATTTTTAACAGACAAGACTTATACATGACTAAGTGGTTATGTACCTTAGTGGTCTCCAACCCCAGGCCATGGACTGTACCACACAGCAGGAATTGAGTGGCAGACGAGCGAGTGAAGCTTCATCTGTACTTACAGCTGCTTCTTATCACTTGCATTATCGCCTGAGTTGCTTCTCATCACTTGCATTACCACCTGAGCTTCACCTTCTGTCAGATCAGCAGTGGCATTATATTCTCATAGGAGTGTGAACCCTATTGTGAGCTGCACATGTGATGGACCTGGGCTGCACACTCCTTATGAGAATACAATGCCTGATGATCTGAGGTGGAGTCGAGATGGTGATGTTAGCACTGGGGAGTAGCTGCAAATACAGGCTAACACCAGCAGTGAGGTTTGACTGGACATCCCTCTCCTTTCCTGTCTGTAGAAAAATTATCTCCCGCAAAGCCAGTCCCTGATGCCAGTAAGGTTGGGGACCACTGATATGCCTGATTGTAACCATCATTTTTTTCAGAGCAAAGTTGCACATAAATGCAGATCACCCCAAAGCAAGAGGTGATACTTTGCATTTGGAAATGAATTTTTGATTATGTATTCTTAGTTCAAAGTACCAATTTACCATTATTTTCTAAACAATTTTAAACATACCTTTATTTCCTATAAGTACACTGACTTTACATATCCCTGAATTTGAAGATTCAGTATTGATATGGGGCTTAATAAATGATTTCCTTCTTTGACAAGTAGATGCCTCATTTCAATGGAAGTGATCAGTGGTAGACTTCTTCATATAACCTTAAGTTCTGTATTTAGATGTGCAGTTGCAGGAGTAGCATTGCCCTCAAGTTAGAGTTGAATAGCAATGGGTGAGTCCCAAATTAAAGATATATTGCTTCTTCATTGGACCAATTTATTATTATAATAGAAATTTATTCATAAGTTGCCACAAAATCTGTATTTTAAAAGTACTGCATAAAAATGCATTTGGCATCTCCTTATTTTATTGAAAAAAATAGAAAAAGAAATTTCACATACCCTTTACTCAGCTTTTTAAAATAATAGCATTTTATATAAATACAAATAAAAATTAACAATTATGCAATGCTACTTTAAATTTTGTCACTTATTTCTGTAATTTCTAATTTTTTTTTGAACCAGGATCCAATTCTAAATTTCAATTCCATTTAGTTTTCTGGTATTTTTTTAGTCTCTCTAGTCTGAGGGAGGTTTTCAGTCTTTGTTTTACATGGCCTCTATGATTTTCACTGGTCAGTAATTTTGTAAAATATTTTCAGTTTGTCTGATGTTTTCTCATGATTAAATTCATGTTATGAATTTTTGGCAAAAAATACCAAGACCAATGTATGCCCTTAAATGCTGGGGTTTTTGAGGGATCCCATTTATTCATCAGTATGTTCTTTGCCTTCAGACTTTTAACAAATCTGGAGTTGAAAAAATTGAGAACTTCTGGGATGATGGCAGTGGAGCCAATCGGACTATGCAAATCCCAACGTGAGCAAGTGAATGCATGGAAAATTTTGCGTACAAGTCTTTGAGTAAGTAGGTATGTGAGCGGCTGACTGAGTGAGGGCTTGGTAGCAAGTGGCCAGGGCTCTCTTGGTGAAATGACTGGTGTTGCTGCTGTTCTGCTTGGACCCTAGCACTTCCTGGGGGCGTAGAGGCCGAATGCCATTCTTTATTCAAATCAGGAAAGCCCCTCCTGGGAAGAAGCTGCTGAGAGTGGTTGCCAGCTCCAGGCTCTCCCTCACCACTGTAGCGCCTGGCCAGACACTGGCAGCAAAGGGAGAACAGCGAAGGAGCCCAGAGGCAGAACCCAACTGGAGACAAAAAAGTATGCACCCTGCCACCATCTTGAAAACTGGGCAGAAAAGTGCTCCAGCTTGCTCACCATAGACAGACAGTGAGATACACCTGATCTCTGTGACAGGTGGATTCACTACTCAGGGTTTGATCATGACCCAGAAGGAATATTCTGAAAGTACAAGCTCCAGAGGGACAGGATGAGTGTTGAGTCTCAGTTGCCCCATCCCCTACCCTGGATAAAGCCATGAGACAAAGGGTGTGACCAGAAAAGGATGAGGAAGTCCCTTGAAGAGATCAGCAGTGACTCTGGGACTGACACAACTCACTCTTCCCAAGCAATTCTCTGAACTTCAGACCCACATGGCTGGGGCACGACTGAGAGGGATGAAGCCAAGCAGGGCCTGGATGTCAGCTGCAATAGGAGGACTCTGCTCCAGGATAAACCTTTCCGGGGTGCCCTCCCACCAGTACCTGGGAAGGAGACAATCCTGTACCTCTGCACCAGAAGGGACTACCCTGAAAATACAAGAGAGAGAGGAGGACTCAAACCTCACCCACCCCACCACCTCCTCTTCCTTCCCCAAGCTAGACATTGGGTAGATTGTGAATAAGCCTGCAACTCTGCAGGAGACAGCAGTGGGGCTTATCTGTGAACAGCTGAGAGGAATAATTACAGAACCTGCCAAAAGAGGGTGGGTTTTTTATTTGTTTTAGTTTTTTTTTTCCTTTTTCCTTTGTGCATGAATGTGTATGTGAGAGTTGATCTGGATTCCCCCTATCTTCTGTTTTTTATTCTTTTTTCTTTCTCTCTTCTTTCTTTTTTTTTTTGGTTTTCTGTTTATGTGTGTATGTGAATGATTGAGTGTTCATCTTTCAGTTTTTTGCGATTTTTTTGTTCTTCTCTTTTTTTAGTTTAATGTGTAAATGTATGTGTGAGGATTTGGTTTGATTTCCTTTTTTGTCTTTTATTTCAGTTTGTGTAGAGCATATGTGTGTGTGTGTTTGGCTTTTCTGTTTTTTGTTTGTTTTGCTTTGTTTTTTCCTAGTTTGTTTTGGTTTTGGTTGGTAAGTGTGTGTGTATGTGTGTGTGTGTATGTGTGTATGCATTTGTCTGTGTGTTTAATTGTTTTGGGCTTTGATTTTCTGCTTTTGTTTTTCTGGTTTTTTAATTTATTATTTTATTTTTGTCCAACTTATTTCATTCTATTTTTCTCTGTTCTCCTCATTACAGCTACCGTATCTTAGACACATATACCCATTGCATCATCATATAAAGTGATGATGGGGAGTGGATCTCAGGGGATCCATACCACAATCAGTGAACATTGTGATTTGCAAATAGTTTCTGAATCCTAACTTCTCATCCTCCACCTTATTCAACTCTCAAAACTGCAAGAGACAGCAAAACTTATAATACTGTTTCAGAATTCAGAGTCTTGATCAGGGAAGACTAGAGGGCTGAGTAAACATCAGAAGTGAAAGCCTCTCCCATTGCCACTGAATAATGGAACTAAAGAGAAAAGAAAGAGATCTGTCACAAATGAGGAAAAATTAACAGAAGAACATAGGTCATTCTCAGTGTAACAAAGAGAAAATGCCTGAAAAATCAGACCTCAAAGTCCAAAGTCACCATGACTGGCCCCAGAATACAACAGGGATTAGGGCATCGAAGGAAAGAGTGAATAAGACTCAAAACAGGCAAGATGCAACACTGAAAGAATTTGTAGCAGAGATTTTGGCCATTAAAAATTTCATCCAGGAGATGATAAGAGGTCAAGCATGGAAAGCAAAATTAATCAAGCAGAAGAAAGAATCTCAGAACTTGAACTCCAAAGGTGAAATTAACCCAGTCTGTAAAAAACATAGAAATAAGACTCAACATAGAAATAAAACTAATTTGCTGAGTTCAGGGAACTCATCTCACCATAAGGAATGCACACAGACTCAAAGTAAGAGGGTGGAAAACAAATTTCCAGGCAAAGGAATCACAAAAGAGGGCAGGAGTAAAGATCTTAATATCACACAAAACAGCCTGTAAACTACTAAAAATGATAAAAGACAAAAAAATACTATATAATAATAAAAGGTTCAGTCCGTCAACAAGAAATATCCATTCTAAGCATATATGCCCCCAACAAGGAACACCAGCATTTATAAAGCAACTACTCAGTAAACTTAAAAAAAAAACAAAACAAAAACGACTCTAACACTATTACAGCTGGAAACTTAAATACCTCACTAACAATCTTAGATTGATTATCAAGGCAAAATAATCAACAAAGAGATTTGCACCCTCAGCTTGACACTTGATCAAATGGACTTACTAGATTCCTACAGAATACCCAACAACACATAATATGCATTTTACTCATCATCATATGGAATGTACTCTAAGATCTATCAA
>NW_007246481.1:594995-664019 GCF_000164805.1 Carlito syrichta
CAAAATTCCCCCCAAACCCAAAAAGACACGAACACAAAACAGCAAGATGCTGAACGACTACTGGGTCAACACAGAAATCCAAACAGAAATTAAAAGATTCCTGGAAACAAATGAAAATGAAGAAACATCCTACCAAAACTTATGGGATGCCATGAAAACAGTTTTTAGAGGGGAATTTATGTATCTATGAACACACATCAAGAAAATGGAAAGATCACAAGTTAACAGCCTAACGATTCATCTAAGGGAACTGGAAAGACAAGACCACCAAAACTCTAACTTTAGCAGAAGAATCCAGATCACCAAAGTAAATGCCCAAATAGAAGACAAAAATATCATGGAAAAAAATCAACAAAACAAAAAACTTGTTCTTTGAAAGAATAAACAAGATTGATGGCCTCCTGGCCAAATGGCCAAGAAAAAGAGAGAAAAAGCCTGAATAAACACAATCAGAAATGCAAAAGATCAAATTACAACTGGTCCCAAAGAAATGCAAAAGATTATCAAAGATTACTATGCACACCTGTATGGAAACAAATGTGATAACCTAAATGGAATGGAGGACTTTTGATACCATACAATCTCCCAGTGTTGAAGCAAGAAGACACATAGACACTAAATGGAACAATAACAACCCAGGAGATTGACTCTGTCATAAGAAAACTACCTGCTAAAAAAAGCACTGGACCAGACAGATTTCCAGCAGAATTCTATAAAACATACAAGGAGGAGCTGATACCAGTACTATTGAAAGCATTCCAGGCAATTTAGAAAGACGGAATACATGTATTTTTAAGGCTATGATATTCTGGTATTGGTACAAGAACAGGTATATAGACCAATGGAACAGGATGAAGATTCTGGAAACAAAATTGCAATTTCTCAACCAACTCATCTTCAACAAAGTCTCCACCAAAAGCCACTGGGAAGAGGAGAACCTATTTGGTAAGTAATACTGGGAAAACTGGCTGACCACATGCAGAAGATTGGAACAGGACCCTTACCTGTCACCATACACAAAAACCAACTCTAAATGAATCAAAGACCTAAGTGTAAAACCTTAAACTACAGAAATCCTAGAAAAAGTTAGAGATACACTTACAGAAATCAGAGTAGGCAACAATACCTGATCAAAACTCCAAATGTCCATGCCATGAGAGATAAGATTGACAAGTGGGACCATTTTAAATTGAAAAGCTTCTGCAAAGCAAAAAAATCATCAAGAGAGAAGGGAAACAGCCTATGGAATGGGAAAAATATTTGCCAACTGTTTGTTTGACAAAAGCCTAACATCCAGGATCTACAAGGATCTCAAACATGCCAAAAGGAAAAAAAAAAAAAAAAAGAAACAGCCCCATTAAAAAGTGGGTAAAAGAGATGAATAGACACTTCTCAAAAGAGAATATATGGGCAGCTAACAGACACATGAAAAAGTGCTCAGCCTCACTAATCATCAGAGTAATGCAAATCAAAACCACATTGAGATACCACCTAACCCCTGTAAGAATGGCCATCATTAATAAAACAACAACAGATACTGGTGAGGATGCAGAGAAAATGTAGTGCTTCTCCATTGCTGGTGGAAGTGCAAAGTAGTTAAACCTCTTTGGAAAACAGTGTGGTGATTTCTAAAAGAACTAAAACTGACTTTCCATATGAACCCGCGATCCCCTACTGGGAGTATACTCAGAGGAACTCAAATCATTCTACCAAAAAGATACCTATGCATGCAAGTTCATTACAGTCCTATTCATAATAACAAAAACATGGAATCAACTATGCTGCCCATCAAAATTGGACTAGATTAAAAAAATGTGGTACATATACATGACAGAATATTGCACAATCATAAAGGAGGACAAACAGATGGACTTTGTAGCAACTTGGATGGATTTAGAGTCTAGTATACTCAGTGATCTATCACAGAAGCAAAGAGTATCACATGTACTCACTCATAAGCGGACTCTGAACATTTACCATAATACTATAAGCAAGGGATTGGCAGTAGCGGGTTACTGCTGTAGGGGTGGGGGGAGACAAAACATCAATATTGGTACCTGATCTCAAGCCAGGCAATGTGGGAACCAAATGGAGGTTCAAAGTTTACTTGTACAATGTCTACTTGTAAAGTCTGGAGTTGGAGTATTACACTGGGATCAAAGCATATGCTTTGCTATTTATAAAGCTGAATTAGATAGTAGACCTTGGACTTGTAGTAGTAGCAATTAGTCCTTTGTCTTTTAATTTGAACCAGTCATTCAGGCAATGTAGGCAAACCCAGGGACCTTTTCACACAGAGTTAGGGACTGTCCAGGGATTTTTACTCTATGGAGGAGAGGAACAAACTCTAATACATTACATTTGCTTAATATAACCTAATGGGCCAATGCAAGTTACACCATGGTTTTCTTAGTCTATTTTGTGCTGCTGTAACAGAACGTCATAGACTGGGGAATTTATAATGAAAATAAATTTATTGTCTTATGGTTCTGGAGGCTGGGGAGTCCAAGATCCAGATGCTAGCATCCGGTGAGGCCCTACTTTTTGTGTCATACCATAGTGGAAGAGCAAAGAGAAGGAGAGAGAGGCTAAAAGTGCTTCAAACTTGTCTTTCTATAGGGAATGGATTTCCATGATGAGAAACCCATTCCCAAGAGAATGGCATTAATTAACTCATTCTGCCCTCTCTCTGCCTCATTACTTCTTTCTATGCCCCATCTTCTCACACTGTAACTTTGGGTATTAAGTTTCCTGTATGGACTTTTCAGGAGACACAGTCAGACCATAACATTCTGCTCCTGACCCTCAAAATTCATGTCTTTCTCACAAGCAAAATACACCAACTCCATTCCAATAGTCCCAAAGTCCTCTATCACTCTGTTATCATCTCAAAAGTCTAATGTCCAGAGTCTCATCTAAATCATACAGGTGACACTCAAGGCACAACTCATCCTGAGGCTAGTTCTTCGCTCTGAACCTGGGAAATCAAAGCAAGCTGTCTACTTCCAATTTACCATGGTGGAACAGGTATAGGATAGACATTCCCATTTCAAAGGGCAGAAGTAGGCAGGAAGAGAGGGATAACAGGTTCCAAGTACAAAACCCAACAGGGAGAACAACATTCAAGTCTTAGGAGTTCAGAATCATCTTCTTTCACTCCGTGCCCTGCATTCTAGATATACTGGGGTGGTGGTTGGGCCCCAAGGTGCTAGGCAGCCCTGCCCTCTGACTGCGCTGAGCACAGTCCAGGCAACAGCTCTCACAGGGTGTAATCTTGTGATTAAACCTCTCTGGGGCTGACATGGCATCTTAATGGATCTAGAGTTCTGTGGTCTTGGGGGTGGCCTCTTCCCATGGCTCACTAGGCATTGTCCTGGTGGGGATTCTCGAGGTTGACTTGTTCTCCAAGCTCCACCAAGCCTTGTGGAGACTTGTGTGGCAGCTCCAATCCCACAGTTCCACAGTGCTCCACCCTTGTGACAAGTCTCTACCTGGGTCCATGTGGATGCGACTAAGGTTATGGCTTGTACCCTCTCTCTACAAGGGTAGGTTGGGTTGCACCATGGCTGTGGCAGTTGAGAAGCACTGTACTGGAATTTGGAAAGCGAAAATTGCCTTGGGCAGTGAGACCCTAGGTTCCCAGGGTGATCTAGTCTTCTCTCTTGGTATATCTGCTTCCTCCAGGCTTTGGCATTCTGACCTGTGTTGGATGGGACATCACTGGTCATCTCCAAATCTCCAAAGTGTCGTTAAGGTCATAATCCCATTGTTCTGATGAATAGTCTCTGGCTTCATTCTGTTCATGTTAATTGCCTTATTAAACAGTTTCTTGACCACACCCTTGGTTTCCTCTACTGAAAACACTTTCAGTTTCTACCATAGGACCAGTCTGGGAATCCTTCAAATCCCTAAATTCTGTTTCCTTTCTAATTATGAATGGCATCTTTAAGTCATTTCTCTCTTCTGACATCTTACGACATGCAGAAGAAGTCGCAAAACATGCAGAAGGCCTTGTGGCCTAGATATTTCTTCCATCACATATCTTAGTTGATCACTCTTAAATTCTGCCTTTCACAGAGCCCTCGGCCATGGACACATTTCAGGGAAGTTATTTGCACCTTTATGATGAGGACGGTGTCTACTCCTGCTTCCAATTTCTTGTTTTCACTTATCTCAGACGTCATCAGAATCGCTTTACCGTCCATATTTTAACAATTCCAGACATTTGCTATAGCTCTTCTTTTCTGGGTCCTCATCAGAATCACCCTTAACACTTCACTTAAGGTAATCTAGGTTTTTTCCTAACTTGCTTCTCTAAATTCTTTGTCTCTACTTTGATGTTTTAAACCTCTGTGTTTCAATATTATTACTATAACAAGGCCTTAGTGCTGCAAGTTAAGTCAATTTTTAGCCTAGGGAGTGTAGTTTTCACTCAAAAACGGGAAAAAAGTATTGATAGAACGTTCCAGTTTGGGAAGAAATGTTCCAATTTTATGGGCCAGTAAGGATTTTGCAAGAAAGTTATTCTCCCCAGAAGATAATAACAATACATAGTTATTATCTTATGTTATAAGAACTAAAACAGCATTTATGGCAGATAACATCTGTAGAGCACCTATTATGTACCAGTAGCTGAGAGGCATCTGACAGGCGTCATCTCTTTTATTTCTCCCAAGAACTTTATGAGGTAGCTATTATTATTTGTTAACTTGGCTAATGAATAATTGAGGCTTAACAATGTTAACTCTTTTATCCACGGACTTGGATAATAAGACATGAAACTTGAATTTGACTCCAGTTCTATTTGGCTGTACATCCCAAATTTTTATCCACTATGCTATGCATAATATATGTATTATATAATGTGTATAAATAAATAAATAAATACATATATATATATATATAGAGAGAGAGAGAGAGAGAGAGAGAGAGAAACATTTGTGTTAATATCTGGGCTATTTACTTTTTAAAAAACATATCTTAAAGGAGTTAAAGATAATTGTCCATAATCCTTGAATATAGAATCTTATTGAAAACATTAATTAGTGTACTTATTTTGTAGGGTTTCTGTAACAAGCCATTGCAAATTGTGTGGCCTTAAATGATAAGAATTTACTCTTCTGTTTCTGGAAGTCTGAAGTCTAAAATCAAGCTGTCTGTAGCACCAAGCTCTCTCTGAGAGTTCTAGGGAAGACACTTTGCTTGATCTTCCCTAACTTCTGCTGGCTACTGAGGATGCCTGGCATTTTTTGACTTATACTGGCATCACTCTGATCTCTGTCTCCATTTTTACCTGACTTTCATTCTCTGTATATTTTTGTGTGCCTCCTCTTTTCAAAAATAAGAATACCAGTCACTAGATTTAGACCCCACTAAAAACAATATTAACAGCTATCGTTATTCTAATTTTTACAGTTGTGACTATCTTCTCAATCTTCTTTTGGAGACTACTTTAAGAGAGAGTAGCTCATGGAAAAAAATGTAGTTATATCACTTGTGGTGACTTGAAGGGTGTTTTCTAAGTCTGAGATCAGGCCAGAACCTCAGCATGTAAGCTTAAACGGAAGCAGGTTCTTTGCAGATGTAAAAGAAATATTATGGAATTTTTTTTCTCTCTGAAGAAATCAATATTTGTAGATTTTAGGTGCTTGAGCCAGATTCATTACTTTGAAACACTGTAGAGTGACTCAGGAAGACACATAAGTCATTACAATCAATGTTGAGATCGTTTAAAACATGTTTTACATTTGCTTTAATATAACTATACCTATGCAAATATTGTAACAGAGGTGCCATGGTAGTGTTAGATGATTGAGAAGAAAATGCTTCTAGTTGAAACATCTGAGATTGAAAGGTCTTTCAAGTAGAGAAAAGGGTTCATTAACTTAGATGGAAAAAAAAAATCTGTATTTTCATTAACTTTCATTATCTTTATTTTCATGGAAACTTAGTAATTTTTTTAATACTTTTTGGTTATGAATGCACAAAGTCTATTATTTATAATTTATAAACCTATGTGACAAACCACAGAAGTATTGGCAGAAGCTTTCATTTGCCAACAGTACAAGTGACGACTATTTTCATATTCTTCTATCATGGTTGTAGATCTCTCATAACATTTATGTTTGTCCCTATTTCAAATTTAGTCTTTAATAGACATATGGCTAAATCTTGTTACTGAATGTGTTCCTAAAGAAATTTAGATTTTTCCTTATTACAAATTTGTTTTTGATATTTGGCTAATTTTAATTCATTTGGCCTTCTTTATTTCTTATATAAATATTTCAGACTTTTTGGAATGATTGCAAACAGACATAGAAAATAAAATCTAAAAAGACCATAAACCACAAACCACTAACTGACTCTTCGAAACTTTTGATAATATCTTTTTTGTGTGTTTCTGGTGTCAACTTACTTATTTCTACATGCATGTAATGAGTGCTCACTATATGTGGTACACTGCAAGATGCCAAGAAGGACACACACAATGGACAAAGCACCGTTCTTGCCCTAGTTGGGAATGAGGTGAAGATATAAGACAGACACTCATAAAGGACCAAGCATGTTCCACAATAGCAGACTACAACTTTTTGAGGAAAATACAAATGTGTTAGCAAAGAGATTCACATGTAAGATTAATAGATAGCTGAGGGGGTTTTTGCCACAGTTTAATCTCTCTGCTTGTAGATGCTGTTGGAAAGGTAGTTCAACAATATCTCGGAGGCCTTGAATAAAAAGACAAGAAATTCCTTAATTTGGTAGATATTGAAGAGCTGGTAAGTATGTGAGCAGGTTATTGTCAGATCTATAATTTAGGAAGATTAATCTGGTTGCAGGATGCTGCCTTGGAGAGAAAGAAAGCACTAGACCGGTGAGAAGGCTATTACAATGACAAAGTAGAAGTATTATAAAGGCCTGTATTAGGGTAATGTAGGTGAGAATGAACAAAATGTGATGGGCACTGAGACTATAGAATCTATGTGATTTGAGTATGTGATTTGATCAGGTAGGTGCAGGAGGAATCAAATCTCTGGGACAGGTGCTATTAACGGGCATTTTATAAGAAAGGTGACAAATTTAATTTTGAATATGATGAGTTTATGGCAGCACTGGCCTTTAGGCAAGATACGCAGATGGAGAAGTCAGGAAGTCAAAATGCAGGATTGAGTTTCCCAGAGGGAGCTAATATCAAGAAAGAGACAGTCCAGAGGAGCACACTTTGAATTAATAAATAGCCCTCATTCAAGTCATCAGGCTTTCAACTTGATGGACGACTTGAAGAGTCTGGATTTCCCATAATTTGCTGTGATCACCAGTCCTATCTTTGTGATTTTTTTTCACAGTTCGTATTTGATTTAACAAAGACCAGCATTGCATTTTTTCCAGTACAACTGGGGTAGAAAGTATGTATAGCATAAAACCTGTTCGTGGGCAATTTTCCAGTCTAATTTTCAAATTCAAGAAGTTCTGATCGGTTTTTTTAAACTTCAGGTGCTCATCCTAGCAAACAGGGATAGATATACCGCCCGTTAATCTTCATACTCAACTCAGCTGTTCTTTCTTCCTTAGAGCAAAATGATTTAGGGTAGTAATATGAAAGGAAATGAACTAACATGATGTAAAAAATGGTGCATAACTTGGAACTTTAACTAAGTTCGGAGTCGCTGCTGATTACTTTCCGATCTCATTCTTTATTTGCAAATGCCACCGCCTCATGGCCACTGACTTCTTATTATATTATTGCACCATTAATCATGATAGGTATCCCAATACAGCTCTAGGATAAACACAAGCATGCTCTATCTTTCTCTTGCATCTTGCACTGTCTCTCCTTTCTTTCATTATCATCTTGAAGCTTGCATTTAAATAGCCACTTGTTTCTGAAATATTTTCAAAGTGCTTTATGGTCACTGATATGCAAATCTCTGGGGAGAAAAACAACAAATATTTAGAGCTGCATTGGAAGGTGGGTTTAGACTTAGGAATATAGAACCTCATGTTCATTAGAATAGAAGATTTAGTATGTTAAATAAAATCATGTTTGTGTTTAACAAGGCAGTCAAAGTACAGTATCACAATGACAAATGAAATTTAATATTAAGTAAAGATCTTCTCACTTATACACTTTAGGTGTAAGTAAATTAAGGCCTAATGAAAAACAAATAAACTACCATGGGCAATATCGAGTCAATAAGTATTTATTGAGAGTGTGCTATGCACTAAGTACAGTGTTAGGCACTTGCTAATATTAGCAAACAGAGTAAACAGAGATCATTTTTTACTAGAGAAAGATAGGCCCTATTCTACAGCTAGATTAATCTATTAAGCATAAATATCCTAGTGGGGAAATGTAGAACAGTGTAAAGGGATTGTTGGTGCAATGATTGTGAAAAGTGTATAATTTTACACTGACGAATCTGGGTGGGTCTCTCCAAGAAGGTAAGACTTGATGATAGAATGAGAGGAGAGTTGGGAATTGGGAACCGGCAGGAAGCAGTTGAAGAAGGGAAGAGTCAATGAAGAAGCACTAGTGTAAAATTCACAATTTATTATTATATTATTATTATTATTGAGTTGGAATCTCACTCTGTCACCCAGACTGGAGTACAGTGGCACCCTCAGGGTCAGCCCAGAGTCGCCCTGCTGGGCTCCTGCGATCCTTGCACCTCAGCCTTTCAAGTAGCCAGAACTACAGGCGTGCACTATCACACCCAGCTAATTTTTGACTTATTGTAGAGACAAGGTATTGCCAAGTTGCCTGGGCTGGTCTCGAACCCTCCAGCTCAGGCAATCCACTCACCTCGGCCTCCCAAAGTGCTGGGATTCCAGGCTGAGCCACCGAGCCCGGCCTATTATTAATTAATTGTTATTAATTACACCTTCCAGTAATGGTCTTTGTTTATTCACAGAAAATTGTCTCCATTCAGCAAAACCAATTCACAGAATAATTCCCTATATTCAAGCTCTTTCATTCTAGAGCAGTAGGTGGTGAACTATGTCCATTGGCCTATTCTTCTCAGTCAAGTTTTATGAGAAAATAGCCATTCTCACTCATTTACACATTGTCTTCAGCTGCTTTTATGCTACAACAAAGCCGAGAGCTTCAACAGAGAACATTTGACCTACAAAGCCTAAAATATTCACCTAGTGGTTGTTTTTTAGAAAAATTTTTCAACTCCTATTATACGGTACTCAAAAATGATGAAAATTAATGAATCAAACCCCCTGCAAGATCTTTGAAGACAAGGACTATGCCTTAAATAGACATCATAGACTTTTAAACCATGCTTTAATACTGTCTTGACCAGTTTCCACATGACATTTAACAAGTCACTTAGTTTCCTTCATTCTGGGTTTTCCTCAATACCTATGTCAGAGAGTCAAGAGCACTAAGATGGTGCATTTAGGGTGCTAGCACCGAGATGGTCCGAATCATACAGCAAACACTTGAACTTAAAGAGAATATAACTAAGTGCATTGGTTGCCTGTAACTGCTCTAACAAATTACTGCAAACTTAACAATGTAAAGCGGTACACAGTCATTTCTTTACAGCTCTGGGAAGACAAAGTGAAAATGGGACAAAAATCAAGGTGATAGCGAGCTCTGCCTTCTTTCTGGGGGCTCTAAAGCTGAATCTGTTTCCTTGCATTTTCCAGCTCAGAGTGGTTGCCTGCATTACTAGACTTCTGACCCCTTCCCCCATCTTCAGTGCCAGCAGTGTAGCGTTTTCCTGTCTCTATGACTCTGGCTCTTCCACGTCGAGAAAAGCTTTCCCCTTTCCCTAGTAAGGACCCTTGTGATGACACTGGGCCCACCTAAAGAACACAATATAGTCTCACCATCTCAGGGTCAGCTAATTGGCAACCTTAATTCTTCTCTGCAGTGTAACCTGACATATTCACGGGTTCAAGGGGTGTAGACTGAAATGTCTTCAGGGGGCCATGACTCATAACACTAAGGCCCACGAACTGTCTTTCCAAACTCTATCTAGCTAGTCACGTGTAGGGTTAAGTGTTCCTTGGTATTTGTTAAATACTGAATGTCCTTTCAGATTTTTTCTGCTGCTTTCGGTAGTAGAAGACAGTCGTTTTATTTAACAGAAGGCACTGAAGCAATAGAAGTATCTTTCTAAAAGAAAAAATCTGATAATTTATTTTAAGTCTCTCATCTATCAGAGCTTCATTGGTACCTGGAGAGATGGGACACTCAAAAATGAAATGTTTACCAATGCCCTTGGATTTCTAGTCTAAGCTTGGTCTTGAATAGGCTTTCTTTCTTAAATTCTAACCAGGGATTAGATGTGCTAGGTCAAGTATTAGCATCCAGGTGGAAACATTAGACCTGCATTGATTCTGAACACTTATAAATATTTACCTCCAAAGCAATGGGGACCTTCAAGATTATTCCATTCATATAATTAAGCACGTGGCTGAACATCCACGCCTACATTGTACAGTTTTCCATGTACCTGGGTGTGGTTACATGGTTAGGTTCTGCCCAGGGACACATGAACAGAAGGGTTGTGAGCAACTTGCAGGTCATGGCCTTGAAAAAAAGGTACACTTGTCTCTTCCTGTTTTCTTTTCACATGGGTTCATCTGTAAGTGTGGATTATCAGATTCATATCATGATCTGCACGTCACACATCAAGCAAAGCAAAGACCAAAAGACAGAAGGACCCTGGATTCTTCATCTTTTTAACCTTCTGTAACAGACCTGAAGATCTATATAAGGTAGAGATAAACTTCTCTAGCGTATAAGCCGCTGCGTTTTTGGGTCTCTTGTTACAGAAGCCTGATCAACATTTTTATGAATGCAAGGCTAATCGGTCCCCTTGGTGACTGTAACTAACCCCTCAAATATTATTCTAAGTTGATAGTATCTCCAGACCTGTGCTCATGTCTAGTGAGTAGCAAGCCAGGTAAAATGAAAGCCAAGAAATCGAGATGAAAAACAGTTCTTAAAAGCATTAAATTCTCTCTGTGATGAGTAGCTTTGTAGACAGAAAAGGCCTTTGCTGTTGCTTGTATCTATAAAAAACAAAAAGATGCAAAGGCTTTGTGGAGATTTCATTATTTTCAAAGTTTTTTAATGAGTTACAGAATGTGTATGCAAGTGTTTCACTGAGGGCAGGACTATGCAAACTTTCCTCTAAAGCCTGAGAAAGCTGAGAGGTGGAAGTAAGAGGCTGACAAATCCAACTTCATCGAAAAAAACATTTGATAGAGATTTACGAACAGCAGTCATACCTGTATCGCAGACAGCAGTGAAACAAGATGATGGGTCCCTCTGACATTACCTCCCAGATCCAGGGCTTGTGTACTATAAGAAAGAGTGTTTCAGAAACCATGTGTAAGCTGTTTCGACCTAAGGGCAGGACTTATAATAAATTCTTGCTCTTACACAAGGTACAATAGGTAAACTGGAAATCTTAGAGGCCTTCCCAGAATGGGGATTAATCAGAAATCAACATGGTGGATTAGCATCCAAAACAGAGTTGCTATAGAACTCCAGAAATTCTATAAGCTACAAAGGTGTTAGTTCTATAAATGGAACAGAAAGATAAATTAAGGGGAATCTATCAATAATTTCATATGGATTTGCAGTTTGGAGCTTATTTCTACCCATTGCTCAAAATACAATCCAAGAAGAAGGATGTGCCCAAATGGTTTTCCACAGGAGCGAAACTAGAGGAGTGTACTGACAGTGTTTTAAAAGGGGCAATGCATTGAACTAGATTCAGAGTCAAGGAGACCTGGGATTCAGTCCTTACTTTGCCACCATGTCAATTTGACAAATTCTGCCCATTTGGATAAGTTGCTTCTCTTCTGTGCTGGTGTTTCTTAATCTGTCAATTGGGATTAATTAACCTTCCTTTCTAAAATGGTTAAAATGTTTTCTTTTCTAAAATAGTATTCATCTTTCTTTCCAAAGAATAGAGAATAGGGCTTATGTTGCATATAGCAAAATGCCAGACACATCATAAAATAGATAGTCAATGTTAGCTGTTAAAATTGGTCTTAATATTTACAGTTTTAACACTAAAATCCAAATGTGGTTATCGATCAGAATTAATTGAGTACAAAACTTCATCCCCATAAGTTTTGATTCAGTAGGTCTGGGTTAAGCCCTCTGAGTTTATATTTTTTCACATTAAAATTTTGAGTTTATGGCTGGGCATGGTAATCTTAACCATTTGGGAAGCCAAGCCAGTAGGTTCTCTTGAGGCCAGAAGTTCAAAAACATCCTGGGCAACAGGGTGAGACCTCTTCTCTTACAAAAAATAAAATAAAATAATTTTAGCTGGGTGTGGTGGCACCCATCTGGTAGTTCTAGCTATTATGGAAGCTGAGTAGGAGGATTGCTGGATCCCAAGAATTTGTGGTTACAGTAAGTTATGACCATGCTATTGTACTCCAGCCTGGGTGACAGAGTGTGAACCTGTATCTTTTTAAAAAAAGAGTTTAATATGGCCAGTCTGACTCTATCAAGCATTTGGTAGCCTCTTGCTTAAATACCAACTCAGAGAGAGTGTCACATCAGTAAGAATAATGATGACCTGCACTGCATTTTATACAATACTTACATTTGCTTAACCTTCCCAATCACCCTTCAAAATAAGTTAACATCATACTCATTTGACAGATAAGACAGATTTATGTGGTTACTCAGAGTTAATCAGCTGCTTCAAGATGAAGCTGAATATCTCCTTTCCAGCCACTGGCTGCCAGAAGCTCACTGGAGTGCACGGTGAATGCAAGCTTCATACTTTCTATGAGAAGCATATGGCCACAAAAGCTGCTGCTGATGCTCTGGGTGAAGAATGGAAGGGTCACGGGGTCTAATTCAGTGGTGGGAATGACAGACAATGTTTCCCCATGAAGCAGGGAGTCTTGACTCATGGTCGCATTTGCCTGCTAAGGGCCCTTTCTGTCATAGGTCAAGGAGAACTGGAGAAAGAAAGTGCAAATCTGTTTGGGCTGGCATCATGGATGCCAGTCTGAGCATTCTCAACTTGGTCATTATAAAAAGGAGAGAGGGATACTCCTGGATGACTGGTACTACAAAAGAACTAGCAGAAGACACAAACTTTTCAGTCCTCTCTAAAGAATATGATGTCCCCTGATATGTTGTTAAAAAAAAAAACAAAACAACCACAAATACCCTTAAACATAGAAAGTCAGAAACCTAGGTTCAAAGCACCCAAGACTTGGTATCTTATTGCTGCCTGTGTCCTACAGCACTAATGCTAGTGTATTGCTCTGAAGAAACAACATAGTAAGAAAAGTAAAGAGACTGCAGAATATCCTCAATTTTTGACCCAAAGTATAAAGTAGGCCAATGAAAACCACCAGGAATGGATTGCCAAGAAACACAGGCTGACCTCTCTGAAAGCTGCCATTTCTAAGTCTGAATCTAGTCAAAAAGAAGATGCCTTGAGTAATAAATAAATAAGGTCAGATCCCCCCAAAACAAAGAAAGAAAGAAAGATAAGGCAATTGGAACTATTACTCGTTTATTCATATAACTTATAAGCTATAAATCTTTCACATGTATTTTAATTTTGCAGATATATGTAGCATTTACTGTAGATCTAAAAAAGAAAACTAGGCCAGTTTAAGAACTTGGAGTGTTTTTCTTTTTGAAGTTTTTCTTTACACGAGTGGGTCACATCTTGTACTTTTAAGAACTCGATCTTGTGTTTACCTCTTATCGGGCATCTTTTAAGTCTGTGCAAATTTCTTTCTAACATCCAGACTGCATGGAGGCATGGAGGAAACCAGAGGTCCTTCTGAATCTGGACCAGGAAGGCAGCAGAGAGTTCATGATGGTCTGTGTTTTGACCATGCCACAGCAAGTCGAACTTAGGGTATTCTGGCCATTTCTATTTTGAAGTCAAGTTCTAAAGGGGCGTTTATAGGAAACAGAATGAGAGAATCTTTTGAGGCTAACTTGGAAGCCTGCGGATTGAATAAGAGCAGAGCAGCATTTTGTTTTTAAGGTTCCAGGACCAACGACTATACTAAGTGAAAAGCACCTTTTAAAGAAATTTTCATACACCTAAAAAAAAAAAAATATATGTATATATATATATATATAGTCTTAAAAACCCTATCATCACAAATAAAACCTAATTAATTTAAATAGTGCACCATAAATCACGGTGGGACTCCATATTAAAGCTGTTTAAGACCACCCACAACCTTTAATCCAGAAAGCATAGGACCTCCAGAGGTCAACCCACGACTTTTGTTGTTTATTGATACTGAGAACAACCTGGGCATCTAATACTTTATAAGAGTGAGACATCAAGGTCATTATAATACTTCAAAAGCCCTCCACCCCAGTGGAAACATCTCAAGGCTTCTTCACTCTAGGGCAAACTTTCCCAAGCTCTGTAGCCCTAGCCAACTAATTATGATCAGATGTTACTGACTTGCCCCTCAAATCTTTCTTCTTCAGCCATCAGTCTCCATCCCTACATCCCCTCCCCTATATTCTAACTTGTACTTGTCAGTATACTTTGGCCTTGACTGTAAACTTGCTCAGTCTGATCTGGGATCTCTAAACAACCAAACTCTCTTAAGAAGGCTCTATGTAGCTTGACTGGGGAGAACACTTTTGCAGCCTGCTTACTCCTGTCCTGTGGTTACTGGACTCTCTATCCGCATAGTTAACTTTAGGCCTCATCTTTGTCCATCTCCCCTCCAGCCTTCGTTTCAATCAAATTAGGAACCATGATCATTTCTTATTTTGTCTCCTTTGTTTACTGAGGTAAAAAGATCTAATGCAAAATTTTGTTGAATATGTTTGACTAAGGGAAAGTTAAAAATCCAGTTTTACACTCTATATGAATTCTTTCTGAACACCTGAAATGAAGGTGTATGATTGAAGGTCATTTTTAAACCACTTATGTAGGAGTTAAAGCCATGAAGAAATTCGCTATTACCCTAGGCAATAAGATACAAAGAAAATCCACATTGTTATGAATTCCCTGGCTCATATAACTTTAGACCTAGCTTAAAAACCAATTTAGCTAGCACACTCAATTGCAAGGCTGCTGGTTCTCCCTTCAGTTTTCTTCTGAAAATTAAATAACTGTTACCTAGCCAAACCTAAGTTTAATCTGTCTCCAATATATGGGACAGGTTTAATCTGACACTCAATAGGCCCAAGGACAAAACTAAATGAACAGTAAAGAGGAGAGAAATTGCTGTGTTCTTTGACACTTAGCAGGTTGCGGTCTGGGGTAAGTCCTCTTGGTTACCTCATGTATTCAATTAGCACATTGAAACTTTTTAATCTCTTACACATTTGAAAACAATGTTCTAGCTAAAAAAAAATTAGTATTTTTCATTAGAAAAATTAACACAAACACATTGTGAAAAGATAGTGAAACCATTAGGCAACTTTTTTTTTTAGAAATGTATTTCTAAAGCGTCTTACCCTGCAATAAGGGACACATCACAGAGACATAAATGGCATAAAACAAAACTAAAATAACAATGATAACAAAGATGATACTTCAAACCTGTCAAAATCACTGCATATCTTACTCTTATACTCAGAATTGAAATTTATGATTGGTCCTCTAGTTGATGGCCACGAGAGGGTCTTCTCAGCCCATACTCTCACTGCATTTTGGGAAATTTTGTTTGTATCTACATGAATATACATATTCTGTACCATATAGTCCCCTTGGTTGCTTTGAGTTGCTGAATGGGCATCTGATATCCATTGAATCAGATTTTCTTTCTATTACAAAGAGAATAACTGCTCCATGACTAACTAGACATATGACATATTAAATGGAGAGCTTATATACCACATATAGACAAAACAAAACAAAAAACAGAGGTAACAGTTTCTAGAGTGGAACAGAAGAAAGAAACAAACATGTCTAGCTAGAAGAAAAAAGCAGAGGTTGAATACCATGATAACATTCCAATGATTTTATTTTATTCTGGAAGTCCAACTAAATGCCTCATACAGAGTGTCAGGAGGCCCCATGTATGTTGAGGACTTGAAAATAAAATAAAATATGTAAAAGTATAAAAATTCACAAACTTTCCATTTGGAATACCACCATCGAAATAATTCTTTCTTTTCTTCCTTTTCTTTTCTCTCTCTCCTTTCTTATTTTCTCTTTACAAACCCTTGTGTCGAGCGTTGACTTCCAATAGATCGCAGTGAGGATATTTTCTTCTTTTTCTTCACTTTCTAAAGTTGATTCAGAGTTTTCTTGTTTAGTTCCTCAGCTTTGTCTCCTAATTTTAGCTGATGGGTAGATAAGAGTGAACATTAGAAAGGAGGGACTTTTACTTTGCTTTGGAAGAAAGACTGAAAAACGACATGACTGTGATTATTGAAGAGAGGAGTAGGGAAACAATGCTCAAGTTCTGAGTAGCCTGAACTTTAGAATACTACTTGGTTAGAAATTGACTCTAAAGAGATTGAAAAATGGCTGCAAGGTGGTTTTAGTGTGTGAGAAATATTGAGAGAGAGAAGACTGAAAATGGAGACTTCCATGAAATACTGCTGTTGCTTATAAATGTGACCTCTTAGAATTTGAGAGATTTTTAGTCAAGATTTGAATTACTTTTATTAATAATTACATTTGATTGCTAAACTGTATTTCTTTGGATGTGCCTTGATGGGCCTAGCTGATATTTCAGATTTCTTTTTCAGGTCACACTTAAGAGAAAACTCTGCTTTGATTCTGAACAAATCAAATTACATTTTATTGTTTCCATCCAGAAGAATACAAATCAATACTGGGTCTATCAATACCCGGGTTATATACTTGGCTAGGCAAACAAACAAAATGTATAGGTAAAAGAAAGGGATAATGTTACATACATTTATTAACAATGCATGGTTATCATGGTAATGGTCAAGAGAAAATAGAGATAGCTTCAGGCTTCTCTTGTTTCATAATACTATAGAGGGCAAACTTGCTGAGGCTACAAGCAATAAAGATCAGTCCCAGAGATGTAAAGAGACTTATTTCTATGTTGTTTCATAGGATGCATTAGAAAAAAAAGTGATTAATGCCCAGTCTATGTCTTTTTCCAATATGCCATACTAAAAAGTTAAACTTTAGTTCTTGGTTTTGGGAAAAGATATATGGTTAGAAATATTGTAAAAATGAAGTTACCCTTTTGAGAAACAGTCAAAGAATTCTGGAAGAAGCTTTTATACTCTGGAGAAAGCTTCACTTGATACCTGGATGTCAGATGTGACATTGTTTTCAGATCTGACCACCATGCAGTGCTGCTTCATGCCTTCTAAGAGTCATAAGGCTACTACTTGATACGGACTATTGATTCAAGTTCTTAAATTGTTTCAAGAAAAGCTGGATATTGTGCTAAATGTAGACCTCAAAACTTTCCACACGATTGATTACGTTTCCAGGAATTATTTTGTTCGATAACAATGTAAAGGTAAAAAGTAGGCTTTCCTTTCAGAATGATATATATTTTTTTCCTTTGGATTCTTTTTAGCCAGATTGGAATCTTGGCACCTATACCGAAAACTCTAAGCCTAAATGAGTAAGTCATAAAATATATCCTGTCTTTGGCCACTATTCCAGATTTTTCAACAGTCCCAATGACAAACATTATCTCTGCAGACCACTTCTAGATTTTTGGGCTTGGCAATCATAGTCAATGAACTATGATCCATTTAAAACCAATAAATCCATTGGCTCTGTAGCAGAGAATAAGAGATACCAGTTTTACAAATGTGTTCTCCCTTATCTCATTTCTCCCCAAACCTGAAATAGTTTCTTGCCCAAAGATCCTCTCTGTCAATGTTGGGTAGAAAAAGCGCGGACTTTTTCTCACTTTAGAAAGGTTTGTAAGTGAGTACAAAATATGGGTTTTGAATTCTTCCCAGATTCATTACACTCAGCAACCATTATAAAAATACTCAGTTTCTGAACAAATTACATGTGGTTACAATACTGGCTGAGTCAAATGTCTTTGTGTGACAAATATGAAATCTCTGGTAAATACATTAAGCAAGATGACTCAGGCTTGAAATGAAATATTTAGCACCTTCTGTGCACAAAACATTACACTGTGCCCTAGTTGGGCTGCAAAGAAATCTTCAAGACTCCATGATCTAGTTCAGGAGCATTAACCCACATCAAGATTTATACTTGCTTCTGGAGAATATAATCTGGTGTTTCTGAGTGGGGCAGTAATCCGCATAGAATCGGATTGATCTCTGAAGGTTCTGTGAAGGTGGTCAGCTAGACAAGTATGCAAACAGTCTATGCCAACATGAAAGTCTTTGCAGAATGACTTCCTTCATCAGGTGGCTTTCAACAAATTGGGTCAGAGCAACACAGAAACTTTTGGGGGTTTTCTGCCTTCGTTCAACCAAGGTATGAATTGACCATATTCTCTTACTTTACACTGTTTTTCCCACAGTTTGAGTCAAGCGTTGGCAGATGTAAAATTTAGAGAAACATTTGAAATGTTGTTCTTAATCGTTCCCTTTCAATATGTTTTTTGAAAAAAATACATTATGGAATAAATTGTTTTTCTGGTTCTAGTTTTATTCTATTTGGGTATACAGAGTTTCTATTAAAAGGATAGAGAAGATATGCAATTTTAATTTGTCAATTAAAAATAAAATTTTAAAGAGAACATTGGAAGGAGGGAAGAAAAAAATAAGAAAACCAAACACACTTGTTCAGAAATTAGTGGTCTAGAGCCAAAATTGGTTAGAATGTAACTTTACAGAATCAAGAAGGAGAAATATATTTTGTTTAAAAGTGAGGAACTGTAAATCGATGATATATTCTTTCCCCCAAATTTCTTACTCTTTTTATTATTCTGCCATAAATAGCAAAATTTAGAGGTTATAAATTCTAACCTCTATGAGAACCCAGATGATCAACATGAGAAGCTTTGAACTAATCAGGTAAGCTCAGTGGTGCAGCCTTATTATGTATTATCAATTAAACATCCTAACCGCCAAAGTTATAAAAAAGAAGACATCGAAATTTGATGTAAACATAATTCATTGTCAATATGCTTTTAAATAGCATCGTAAACTGAATCTCTTTCCTTTAAAAATGCTGATCACCCGAGGGCTTAGTCAGTTTCAAGGCTTCTGCAGGGAACTACATTAGTTGGATTTCTTGGAAATAAAGACAGTTATTAAAACAGCAGTGATTGTAGCTGCTTGGCACTTAAAATTGGTGCAGCCTGAGAACGTGTTTTTGAAATTCACGTGCACGTGAACATGTCCACATAATGATGTCAGTAGATTGGGATTACACCAGATGAGAGTTTTACTCAATTCTAATGTAGCTTTAGCTTGGTTTGATATTGTTTTTTAAAAGACATGCATACATGTGCGCACACACACAAATCATTTGCTTTTAAAGTAATGCTTCTCAAAGTAATTAAATTCTCAAAATGTGTTATTTCTTTTGAATTTAAGGTAAGAAAATTATTTTATAATAGCAGCACTTTTATGATGACTCCAATATTTTATCCCTTCTGGGTAGGATTTTAATTCTCCCAAATAGAGATATTCTTATACTAGAAGTGATACTTCTTCCATAGAAAGCCAAAGAGTGGTATCTTAAGAATAATCTTATTATTTTCATCACTTCCTACACACCAGAGCAAAAATATGATTAGAATAGAGTTCCAAGCTCAATTCTCAACCTTCTACTTTTGGCTGTAGCTACAGAAGGGGGTGGAGGGGAAGGAATCTGAAAGTGTTCACATCCAGCCCATTTGGGTGTTAAAAAAATTCAGAATCTCTCATGCAGGGGTCTTCACTCTTATGAGCTACACCTCCTCAGCGAAATATCTGTCCTTGGCTTATAGGTTTATTATCAAGCTTTCTGTTCTCTCTCTCTCTTTTGTTTTACCTCTGACTCTGTCTGTATCCACTTCCCATCTCTAGCTTATTTTTTTGTTCATACTTTTCTCCATGTCTCAGTCTACATTTTCCCTTCTGGTCAATGTTTTTGCCTTATGGCTTCCCAAATGTGGTTTTCTCTCTTTACTTAAAGCTGTTGGTTATATTCTTCAAGTTCCTTTTCTTTTTCTTTGTAATAAAGCACTATTAATATATCTAGGAGTAACTCTTATGGTTTCTTTTAGAAAGCCTTTCCACTATCAACAGTAGTCCTGTCTGGTCAACATAATACTCCCATGCTCTCGGCATAACCTGCTTAGTTGTTCTTGTCAAAATAGTAATCACGTTTTATGGAGTTTTATATCGCTTGCCTTGGCTAACATATTAGGGGCAAGGCTCAGATGCTTCCAGATATATGCTAAGTTTCTAATTCATTACTTTTTACCCATAGACACTCATCAATAATACGAATATGCCATAAGTAGTCAATTTGTGAAATATGAAAATAGGTTAAGAGGTATATGTAGCATATGCTGAATATGTATATATGACATATGCTGAATATCCACGTGTATTTGTACATGTATTTGATTAAAGTACTCCCCTTAGATGACATTATATTTTAGTGTTCGAAACTAATATTTTTAAAATATTTTAGTTCTTAAAAGTTTTATCTAGACCAGTGCTTTTCAGTCTTTAATCAGGATACAAATCACCTGGAAATTTTGTTACAAAACAGATGCCTGGGTTTAATCTTTATATATTTGGATTTTCTATATCTGGGTGGGATCCATGAATCTAAGTTTTAAACCAACTCCTAATTATGCCCTGAGCAGAACAACGATCTCCTTGCAAATCACGTATACCTACATACTTTTTCTTTTTCCAGGTACTAGCTTTATGTGCCGTGTATGGTATCACATGTGTCAGTAGTGAATAAAATAGCTTCACTCCCTGATCCTATAAAGCCCCAATCAGCAGTGCATAAATACTGTTGAGAGAGGAATATGACTGTGAGGTCAGCTTATGAATAAGGAAATGTGACTTCAGGGTGTACGGGGTTATAAGCAGAATGTGCAAAGAGACAGAAAGCCCTGGGATTCCTGGAAAACGTGTTCACCTTTCCCCAATTTTTGGTCTGATCAGGAATATACAGCGATGTGAATATACAGAATTGTGCGCGTTGGCAAACACCTAAGAAAACCAAAGGAGGCTGCATTTTTTCTTTTAAAGATAAGGGAAACAGTTTCATTTAAAAAGGCAAAAGAGTCACCCTTTGTCAAAAGCTTTAGGATAAAATAAAAATGGCTGTAACTGCCATCTTTTCTTAATTCTCTGGTGTATGGGAGTAGGCCTTCCATGACGAGGCACCGAAGAGTAACAAGGGAATAAGGCTTTTGAGCTGACAAGCACTGAATAAGGAGGAACAATATCTAAATGGACAAGCAGTCCTTTTGACACCATAGATGTTTGATCAGTATGGTGTGTCAGCGGTCATTTACATCAGTTCTTTTTTCTGACCTTGGTGTGAGTTTTAAACTTGCAAAACACAATTCTATGAATTTTATGGGAATGTATCCATTACTGTTACCTTACACGTCGATAAAGAGACCCAACCTAAGAAAGTTTAATTGAATGACTTAAAGTCACAATGGTAATAACGGACAGAATTTTAAAACTAGGAATGACAGCTCTCTAGCCATGTCACCGTTTTCCACTTCGTGCTGAGCTTCCCATTAAGATGTCATGCAGAGAAAGTCAGGACCAGGAGCTCTCACTGATACCCTTCACTTGGAACAAATGACATGTTCAATATGCTCGATGACAAAATAGAACATGTATTATTGATGTATGAAAGCTTAGTCAGGAAAATAAAATCATCGCCACGCTTCGCTAATCCTTATGTGTGGCATTCTTTTATGTAGGCTTCCATTAAGACACTAAAAGCTAGATTTGCCTTAGGTTAACTGGTATACATTGGGGTAATCTTTTGGGGGCAGAGATTACGTGACTTTCGTGCAATGGAAGACTTAGTTTTAGGATGGTGTTCTGCCATTACAGTTATTCCTTTGGTTTTCCCCATCTCTTTTCCATCTCTGTCTGCAACCTCCCTCCCAGTTTTGCTGTTTTCTTCTGTCAAAGGGATATAGTCACAAAACATGTGTTATGAAAATTATTTCTCTGCTGCACGATACTAAATTCCTTATATTTTTGTGTTAATTTCCGGTCATGCATTTTACCATTTACACAATTGTTTCCCCCTTTGGAGAATTTAGTGAAAAAACTGAGCTTGTCTTCACTGCAGAGAAGAATTGCTTGCTGTTCGAAGTTAAAGAAACTGTTTCAGATTTAAGGCATTGCTCAAGCCTCAGGCTGCACTCATTCTGCCCGGACCTTGCTGTTCAGTGTAGTGACATGATTCTGGCAGTTACTTAAAAACATTCTTCGCTCTGGAGAAATGGTGGTGAGTCTGGTCAGTACGCTTCAGTTTAATTGGTTTGCTAGAGACCCTTTAAGAGTTCCAGGGCGTAATAACACCCCTTAGTGTCCCAAAGACCCTGAGTTTGACACAGTCTTGGGAGAGCTTGGATTTGGTTCATATGTTCACCTCTTCCTGCATGACTGAGAAGAGAACTAATGTACCTGTAGTCTCAGACAGAAATCCTCATTTGTTTAAGATGGTCAGTGTTCCCAGTCCCCTTGTCATTGGTGTTCCCGGTCCCCTTGACATCTAGGAGTCAGTGTATGTGCTTGACTTCTGTCCAGTGAGGACTGAGGGAGGACTGCGGAGGGATTCTGGGAAATGAGATACTGTTAATGAGAAATCTGGCTCTACCGCATTTATCTTATTCTTATAAGGAAGTACCAGCAATAAGGCAGAGTTGAAATACTAAGGAAGAAAAAGCAAAGATATTTAAGAAAATATAAACCATGGCCATCATAACCAACCAGTCTTGATACCTGTCTAACCTAGGCTCTTTCTGTACCTGAGATAATGTATTTCTATATTGTTGAGACCAGTCTGACTCTGGGTTTTCCATTACATACTGCTAAGAGCAACTCAACTGATGCAGAGTATTAGTAAGGCAATGCTAGGCTGTGCTGCGCTAACAAGTAAACTTTTACATCCCTGTCTCAGAATATAGTAAAGGCTCATTTCTTGCCTACTTTAGTCATATCGCATCCTTTCTTTATCTGTTTTTGTGCCATCTGGAATGCTTGACCTGCAAGCCTGCTTTGCAACACAGAGAGAGGATTAGGCAAGATGCTTTCAAAAGGTGAACTTAAATAACTCATGTTGCTTCCACTGATTTTCCATAGGCTGAAATCTGGTCACATAGTTCCAATGTAACTGTAAGAGAGGTGGGAAGACGTGATCCTCAGATATTTCCAGAAAGGGGACGTGGTGTGACAAACCTACAGCATTGTATTCACCATCCACCTTGAGTGCAGGGAATCATTCCGTGTCTTGAAGCATGGTAGAATACAGAGCATGATGTATTAGTCAGGGCTTGGAGAGAAAGAAGATTTTAAAGGATTAGCTCATGATGGTGAAGGCTGGCATGTCTGACTTTGCAGGGCAGGTCTGCAGGTTGGAGACCCAAGAAAGAGGTGATACTGCACTAGGGTCTAGAGAGGGACCTCGTTTTTTTTTCCTTTTTTTGCCTTCAACTGATTAGATGGAGCCACCCATATTATGGAAGACAATCTCCTTTACTCAAAGTCTACTGATGCAAATGTTAATCTCATCCAACAAATACCTTGACAGTGATATTTAGACTGGTATTTCACCAAATATCTGAGTATCATGGCCAAGCCAAGTTGACACATAAAATGAAGCACTACACATGATAACACTTGAAATTATCGACTCACACCGTGAAACAGAAATCATGGATTCATTTAGTTTTAGGGACTCTACTAAGAGCAAATCCAGTGAGAGACATCTGACTCTGATCTCTCCACTTATGAGGAGATCGTGACATTGAGCTCTGATACGCCTCAGAACAGATACGTTACTGACCCAGGTCCTCAGACTCAATGGCTAGATTCTGAGGCACTGATCACAGTATCTTCACATATTAGAATTAAACAGAGATAGCTTTATAAGTTAATGTCATTTTGTGGATCATCAAATCAGAAACAAAGTGTTTTTATTGATTAGTCGCTGCTTACTCTATTTTTTTATTGACAGGTTATAGTTGTACAAATTTAAGAGGTACAACGTGATGTTTTGATAGGTGCATACAGTGTGGAATAACTGAATCAGGCTAATGAGTATATCCATCACTTCAGGTGCTTATCAATTATTCCTCCAGTCTAACTGAATCTTTGTATCCATTGACCAATGTCTTCCTATTTCTGTCATCACCAGCCTCTGGTAACCGCCATTCTACTCTCTGTCTCTGCTGCTATGAGTTAAATTATATTCGATTCCACACATAAATGAAAACATACAGTATATTTTTCTTTATTTTCTTTTCTCATTTACTTAGCATAATATCTTCCAGTTTCATCTATATTGTTGCAAATGACATAATTTCCATCTTTTTAAAGGCTGAATAGTATTGCATTGTATATATATATATATATACATATATATATAATACATATATTATATACATAAAGTATATATATCCCATTCTATTTATTATTTCACCCATTGATGGACACTTAGGTTGATTCTATAACTGGCTATTCTAAATAATGATGCAATAAACATGGGAGTGCAGTGATCTCTTCAACAAACTAACTTCTTTCTTTTTTTTTTTTTTTTGGAGTCAGAGTCTCAACTCTGTCACCCAGGCTGGAGTGTAGTGGCACACTCATGGCCACCCCAGCATCGACCTGCTGGGCTCAGGCGATTCTTCTCTCTCAGTCTTCCAAGAAGCTGGAACTTCAGTCGTGTACTACCACGCCTGGTTAATTTTTGATTTTTATTTTAGAGACGAGGTCTCACCAAGTTGCCCAGGCTGGTCTCGAACCTTGAACTCAGGCAATCCTCTCACTTCGGCCTCCCAAAGTGTTGGGATCACCAGCTTGAGCCAAGTGCCCAGCTGACACTAATTTCAGATCTGTAAGCTCTGTACCCAGAGTGGGATTGCTAGCTTATACGGTAATTCTATTTGCAGTTTTTTAAGGAACCTCCATTTTGTTTGTCCACAATGGCTGCATTAATTCACATGCCCATGAATAGTACACAAGGGTCCCCATTTCTCCGCAGGCTTACTCTATTTGAAACAAGCAAACCGGCTTGTAATCTCATCTTGGTTTAGTGTTGTGATTAGCAGTGTGTGACTCAGGCACGATAATTCGATAACATCGAAAAGCATAGTATCTGTCAAAACACCCTGATCTAACCACTGGGGATTTTGACATCCCCACACCCCTTCCCTGGCTCTGCTGACACAAGTTCTAGACTCGCTTCATCATTGCTTCCTTTTTTCCATAATTTCTGGTGATCAAATGCCAGTAGCTTTTCTTGGATTCTATCCTTATGTCAACTTTCCTAATTTCAAAACATTTTCACAGCACAATATGGTTTCCAAGTTTGTGCCCTTAAATTCTTTTTCCTGTGTGGGTATCATAGAAATACACATATGCTGGAATTTTATGCAAAGACAGCACACGATGGGCGCGCAATTACTGTGCATACTTACAGAAAACTGCAGAACAGATTATTCGAATACATGTGAATTAAAAATGTTTGCACAAACACAATTATTATCCATCTTCTGACAAGATTATTTCATCACTTTTTCAATGACTAGGTTTTTTATTCATTGTCCTCATAAAAATGTATGCCCTGTTATGTATTTTCAATATTAACATAAGTAAATTTTCATTTTATCATTTTTCTATATTAAAGATAAATTTGAATGCTAAAAAAAGGGGAAAAATACCTATTGACTGAGAGTTTGGGAAAGAACTTTTACATTTTTTTTTTTTTGTAGAGACAGAGCTTTGCTATGTTACCCAGTTTGATTTTGAACTCCTGGGCTCAAACAATTCTCTCGCCTCAGCCTCCCAAAGTGTTGGGATTACATATGTATGCCTCTGTGCCTGGCCTGGAGAGATTCGTAAAAGGTTGAGGTATCTATCATTAAAACGTTTTGTCTATGTATATAAGGTAATAGTTAGAGCAAAGATAAGTTACATGTTCTTCATATTTAATTGCTTAAGAATATTACTTTACACTTGCAAATATGTTTCCGTGTTATTTAAACTTCATAACTATTTTAAAAACTGCATGATATTCTACGTGGGATGCCATCAATGAGATGAATCAGTTTTGCATCGTTGATTATTTGTTCATCTGAATTAACATAATTGTGACATGACAACATGTTCACATATTTTATGTTTTATATAATGTATTTGATTGTATATTCTTTGATGTATACAAAATGTAAAAATTGATCAAGGATTATAACAAATTTTAAGGATTGTTCACCCATATTTGTCAAATTAGTCGTACCCAAATCATTTAAAAATGTTCGCTCTCATCAGGAATGTCTGCCAGTATTGGTAGTTCCTTGATTTCAGAAGAGACTCCAATTCGCCACTATCCTCTTGCATTCTGTCTTAGCAGGTGTCCCATCAAGAACTAGATGTGTATTTACATTTCTTGAAACTGGGCTGGTCTTGTGGCTTGCCATGACCACTAGACTATGGAAGAAATGATAGTGTGTTTGTCCTAAAACTAGTCTTCAAGAGGCCCTGTTCACCTCTGCTCTTTCTCTTAAACTCTTGTCTTCACCACCATAATAGGCTTGGGATTGGCTTAGGGAGGATGAGAAACCAAGTAGACTCAGTTTTTCCCACTGAGTTAATCACAGAGCAGCCTAGAGCCATGCCCACCTGACTCATGGATCAATGAAAGAGCCACCCCCGTCAGAACTGCCCAGACAGCCTGCAGAGTGTCAGCAAAAATAAATTTTGAACGTATTTGTTTTTGTTTTTTTTGTGTTCCACTGAAGTTTTTGAATGTGGCATTATTGTAGCATTAGATAGTGTCCAATTTACTACATTCTTACCAGTATTGGATATAATTTTATATATGAAATTGTTAGGCAAAACTGAACCTTCTTATTTTATTTTATTTTATTTTATTTTTTGAGTTGGAGTCTCACTCTGTCACCCAGACTGGAGTGCAGTGGCCGCTCCCGGCCACCGCAGCCTCTACCTGCTGGGCCCCAGTGATCCTTCTGCCTCAGCCTTCCAAGTAGCTAGAACTACAGGCACGTGCTACCACACCTGGCTCATTTTGATTTATTGTAGAGATGAGGTCTCGCCATGTTGCCCAGGCGGGTCTTGAACCCATGGGCTCAGGCAATCCACTCACCTCAGCCTCCCAAAGGCGCGGGATTACAGGCTGAGCCACCAAGCCCGGCTGAACCTTATTATTTTAAAATATAAGTGTCTAGTAGGTCATATTTCTGGTCATTCTAGTCCTCAGATATGATTACTTGTTTGGAACAACTGAACAAAGACATAGACCATGGAGTCTAGCATTGACATGTTTAAATATTTTTATTGTGCCTGACCTATATCAGACTTTCACTTGTTATTGGATCTAAAAAAAAAAAATATATATATATATATAAACCACCATTAATTGTGGGCTTATATTTTAAAATATAATGTCATTTGAGATAAGAGGGGAATGCAAATATTAACATATATATATATATATATATACACACACACACACACACACACACACACACACACACATATATATGCATTAGCTAACTTTGGGTAAAATTTCAATTTAACATGTTTTGGATGATAATTCTGAATTTGGGTAACATTTTGATACTTCCATTTAAAACAAGTTTTGTGGTAGAAGAGGAAATAGGTTTTGAGTTTTAAAATATGCTGTTGCATGTTAAAACAAGAAGATAAAGGGAAAAAGAGACATTTTTCCCTTCTGAATTTTTGGATTATGAGATTGCAGACTGCTGTAGCACCAAATGTGAACACAAGATGTGTCACTGTCTATGCTCAGGAAAGCCAGTGAAATAATGCTTTACGTTTATTAATAGAATGCCAGCTGTGTTTAAAACAGAGAGGTAGAGGTAGCAGAGTACAAGCTCATTTCGGTCTGTATGCATATTTTAAATATAGCAGTCATTTTAGCCCTGGAGATGAAAATCGAGTCAGGTTTGTGTGATACGTATGTTAGGTCTAGATCCTGGAAAACCAGTGAGCCCAGAAGAAAAAAATTGGTCATGGGAAGTGACATCCTAGCCATTAATAAGGATTGTGCAAACAACCAGGGCACGCTCAGCAAGGTAATATCCAGAAAACGGCTCCAAAAATATCTCTTAGGAAAAACAGAAGTCAATAAACATGTGAACATACAGCAATGGAGCTAAGGAACGAGTTAGGTCATTTGCCAAACACAGTATTAGCATCCTGTGCTTATTTCCAGTGGTGACCCCTCTCTTTATCCCGCTGACCCCTTTGTCCCCAGTACTCTATCATAGTATTTTACAGAGTGTACTCTAATTGCATATGTATGTGACTGTCTCCTTCACTAGATGACAAAAATCTCTGGTGGCAATGCTCGTCTCAAAACAAATGCTGTATTCTCAATTCTTTCAAGGGACTTGGTACATAAGAAAGTGCCAAAAGATGACTTTTTGAATGAACGAATGAATGTCTGGACAGACCAATAGAAATAGTGCGTCTAGACACCAAAGTGACAGAGAAAGGCAAGAAAAGGTTCCATGCTCATGGATAGGAAGAATCAACATTGTTAAAATGTCCATACCACCAAAGGCAATCTACAGATTCAACACAATTCCCATTAAGTTACCAATATCATTCTTCTCAGACTTGGAAATGATAATACAGAAATTCATATGGAAACATAAATGACCACAAATAGCCAAAATAATCCTTAGCAAAAGAAACAAAACAGGAGGGATCACACTTTCAGACTTCAAACTTTGCTATAAGGCTACAGTAATCAAAACAACCTGGTATTGGTACAAGAACAGGCACATAGACAATGGCACAGGATAGAGATTCCAGAAGCAAAATCTCAATTCCTCAACCAACTCATCTTTGACAAAGCCTCCAACAACAACCACTGGAGAGGAGAACCTATTCAGTAAAAGGTGCTGGGAAAACTGGCTGATCACATGCAAAAGATTGAAACAGGACCCCTTCCTATCACCATACATAAAAATTAACTCTAAATGAATCAAAGACCTAAACGTAAAACCTCAAACTATAAGAATCATAGAAAGTACAAGAGATACCCTTATGGAGATTGGCACTGGTAACCAATTCCTATTCAGAACCCTAAAGGCCAATACCTTAAGAAATAAGATAGACAAGTGAGACCTCATCAAATTGACTAGCTTCTTCTATAAAGCAAAAGAAACCATCAAGAGAGCAGGGAGACAGCCCACAGAGTGGGGAAAAAATATCTGATAACTGTATATCTGACAAAGGCCTAACATCTAGGATCTACAAGGAACTCAAAAGTGCCGAAAGGAAAAAATCAAACAGCCCCATTCAAACATGGGCAAAAGACATGAATAGACACTTTTCAAAAGATGATATACAGGCAGCCATCAGACACATGAAAAAGTGCTCAGTCTCACTCATCATCAGAGAAATGCAAATCAAAACCACATTGAGATACCACCTAACCCCAGTAGTATGGCCACCGTTAATAAAACAAACAACAACAGATGCTGGCAAGGATGTGAAGAAAAAGGAATACTTCTACACTGCTGGTGGGAATGCAAACTAGTGCAGCCTCTCTGGAAGATAGTGTGGTGATTTCTGAAAGAACTAGAAATTGACCTTCCATATGACCCAGCAATTCCCCTATAGGGAACATGCCCAGAGGAACTCAAATCATTCTACAAAAAAGATATTTGTTGCAGCTCTGTTCACAATAGCAAAAACATGGAAACAACCATGTTGCCCATTGAAGCTGGACTGGATAAAAAAATGTGATAGATATGCACAATAGAATATTATGCAGCTGTAAAGAAGGACAAACATATGGACTTGGTAGCAACTTGGATGGATTTAGAGTCGATCATATTCAGTGATCTATCACAGAAACAAAGACCAGCACCCTATGTTCTCACTCATAAGCAGATTTTGAACAATTATAATACTATAAGAAAGGGATTGGCAGTAGTAGGAAACTGGCAAGGGGAGGTGGGACTGGCAGCTGAGGGAAACTGCTAGGGGAGGGAGGGGGATACCTCATCAACAAGGGTACCTGCATAATCAATGTTTGTATATCTATTCCTGAATTGTACCCTGTCTCTTTATAATAATAATAAAAGAAAGAAAGAAAAAAAAAACCAGAAAGTATTTGAAATGCCCCTGGTTGCAGAAGTTTGGGATAAGGAGTTTGGTATCCAGGCATGGAAGAAAAAAATATTTATATGAGAAAGGAGCATCTGGGAAATACTCTGGCACAATTGTGGCACAGTCAGTAAGCCCAGCTTAAGAAGTCCATGTCCTCAAATATAAACCTAAAAATCAAAAAGTTTAAGGGCTGGGCACAATGACTTACGCCTGCAATCCCAGCATTTTGGGAGGTCGAGGTGGGAGAATTACTTGAGCCCAGGAGTTCAAGATCAGTCCAGGCAACATAGTGAGACCTCATCTTTACAAAAAAATTTTTTTTTAAATTACCCATGTGTGATGGTGTGCACTGATAATCCCAGCTACTCAGGAGGCCGAGGCAGGAAGATTGCCTGAGCCCAGAGGTTGAGGCTGGGGTAGCTGTGACTGTGCCACTGTACTCCAGCCTGGGTGACACAGTGAGACCCCCGACCCTCCCCCCCAAAAAAAATAGATCAGTAAATGATTTCACATGACTGTACATTACATTCCAGTAATTTAATACTTTGGTATGTTGATCTTCCTCAACTTGGTCAAAAGTTTCATAAGGACTATTACTTTTTAGTAATAGTTATTGCCGCCTGAGTCCCTTGATGAGTATATAAAACTGAATACCAATTCAACCTCTTAAGCTCAGTATAATACTGTATTCCCCATAGAACTTATTTTGATTGTATTTAGGATGACAATAAGTCATTGGAAGCACAATCTCAGAGCAAATTCTCTGAGCACTTTTAAACACATTTCTGCTTTCTCTGGCTCAATTGTTCTATTTCCACTGGGATTTAGTCAAGATAAGTCTGGTTGCACCTTCGGATCCTCTTACCAGGGAAGTTTGAGCTTGGGAGAAGGCCCTACGTCCAAGGCTGGGGATGGGGTTTGCCAGTCCCCACTGAGACATCGCAGAACTTGTGCTGTCCTGAAAGCTTAACAGAAAGACACACAGGGCCATCCAGGGAGGTGACATTTCTGTCGTTGTGGACCTCAAAGACAAGTCTGCATTGTTCTGTACTGAGTTGCTGAAACCTAGGACACGTGTGGTCTCTAGGAATGGCATTGGCCCAGGGGGTTTTCCATTTGTGTTTTATGCCATGTTTCTTCACAGTCTTTGCTGTTGGTCTCCATTCATTTGATTACTACAGAGGCTGGGGAACGCAGAGCTGATCATTTCCTTAAAGAACAGAAGCCACATGCATATAAATAAATTAGAAAAAAAATTATAAATATGTATAAAATGCTACAAGTTTGAATAGTGCAGGTCCAAGCTAGAAGAAACCGGGCAGGCTTCCCAGTGGTGTTGTTTTACCTTCCTTCAAACAATAAGAAATTTATTTGAGTGAAAAGGTAAAAGCAATTTCAGAAGATTCATGCACAGAAATAATAATAATTTTTCAAAAGGACAAAAAGCTGGGAAAATGTTGACATATATGAAAAAAATTTAATATCCTAACCATATGAAGATATTAATAGGCAAAAAAGATGGAGATGAATAGAAAAATGGATGTAAGATCATGAATAGCAAATTCTCAAGTGAAGAAATGGAAATAATTCTTAAATACATTTAAAATGCTCATTATCCTCTTAATTTAAAAAGTGATATCTAAAAATGAGTGAGGAATCTTTTTTGCATATAATATTAAAAAAAATTGGGGTCAGGCACAGTGACTCATGCCTGTAATTCCAGCACATTGGGATTTTTTTGCATATAATATTTTTAAAAATTGGAGTCAGGAACAGTGACTCATGCCTGTAATCCCAGCACTTTGGGAGGTTGAGGCAGGGGGATCTCTTGTGGCCAGGAGCTGGAAACCAGCCTGGGCAGCATAGCAAGACTCTGTCCCTAAATTAAAAAACTAGCCAGGCATGGGGGTCATGCTACCGTGGTCCTAGCTCCTCAGGGGGCTGAGGCAGGGGGATCGTTTGAGCCCAGGAATTTGACTTCATTGCAACCTGGGCAACAGAGTTTGATCCAATCTCTAAGGAAAAAAAAATGGAAAAAATTTATTTATAACATCCTATATTTACAAAGATTGAGGGATATAGACACTCTTGTCCAATGTGTGAAGTGATAGACTCTGGCGTTCACTCAGTGATAAGTTTCTCAGAGTCCTACCCTGGGCACCCGGTCAACTCCTTACTTACACCCAGCTTGGGGCTGTTTATTTTTGCCATAGAATTCATCGTCATTAAGCATAATGTATAGTATACTTATTTACTGTTTTTTAAAAAAAGTCTTTCTCCCTCGTTAGAATGTTAGCTCTATGAGCACAGACAGATTTTAATCTATTTGAATCACTGATATAGCTCAAGAACTTGAAATCATGCTTAAAGGATGGATGGATGGATTAATGAATAAAAATGTACAGCATCTATAAATGTTCATGTGCTTTAACCCACTAGTTTTAGCAAGTTATCCGGAGAAACTGATAATTATGCAAAAGTTTTCACAGGGGTGTTTATTACTGTATTATTTACAGTAATAAAAAAGCAATCAAACAAAATCTTGAATGTTCACTAATATAGGATTAGTTTAATAAATTGACATTGCATATACCAAGTATAATATAGCCATGAAAATTATTTATATATGCTAACACAGAAAGACATTACTAATAAATTGTCAAAATGTGTTGAAAATAAATCACTTACAAATAAACAAGTACAATATACAAAAGTTGTGAAAGGATCTGGAAGGACATGCATATGGGTGTTAAAGTGTTGATCTTTTTTGTAAATATGGATGTAATTTTACATTTGTCTTCGTCTGTCTCTATAGTGTTTGAATATCTTTTATAATAAACCTGAATAATTAGAAGAAAAAATAAGTAAAAACTAACATTTTGGCGCAAGTTAAAATGCCAAAAAGATTTAATATTTTTTGGAGAAGAAAACATTCTTGTTCCTCTTGGTATTTTAGACATGGAAGTATATTTCTCCTATAGTTGTAGCACACCGTTTGTTTGTTTGTTTGTTTGTTTGTTTGTTTTGAGTTGGAGTCTCACTCCCTTGCCCAGGCTGCAGTGCAGTGGCATGCTCATGGCCACCTCAGCCTTGACCTGATGGGCTTAGGCGATCCTTTCGCCTCAGCCTTTCAAGTAGCTGGAACTACAGGTGCATGCTACAATGCCCAACTTATTTTTTGACTTACTGGAGAGACAACGTCTCACCAAGTTGCCCAGGCTGGTCTCGAACCCCTGGGCTCAGGCAATCCTCTCTCCTCGGCTTCCTGAAGTGCTGGGATTGCAGACATGAGCCACCGCACCCGGCCTTAGCACACCAGTCAATTGACTTTGCAAATATCTGATCATACCACTTTTAGAAATTACAAGCAAACAAAACTCTATGAGATAAAATTTTTATGAGTAAGCAAGGGAGTAAATTTTGACCACTCTGAACTTCAACTTGCTCACTGGTAAAATGAATATAATAATACTTTAGCAGAGGTCGTGAGAATGAAAGGCAATCTGACCACGAAAGATTACAAAATACCTGCTGTGTGGTGTGCACCAGGCAGTCTATGTTCCCTTTCTGCAGGCATCCTTGTCCTTCTTTTTACAAACTTCCAGCCGAAGGAAAAAAAGATTTTTGCCTGAAAAGCTCTTGTATATGACTGACCATATCAGGTGGTTAAGAAAAGCATCCTGGTTCACTTTAGGGTCAAGTTCTGATTCTGTGAACAGTTATGTATATGCATCCTTATGTGTCTCATTGGTCTGTGAAGCCATTGGGTTCATAATATCCAACTACTCTAAAGGTTGACCATGAGAATAAACACAAACTTTAAAGGACATCCAATGTTAAAGGCAAAGAAGTATTTAACAGCAGGGTTCTGCTCTTCAAATGGTTCATTAAAAGCCAGCTAGCTAGTGAAACATGAAAACAGAGCAGGAATCATGAACTTGGCTTGCAGGAACCTTGAATCCATTGGCATACACTTGCGGCTTTTATCCACTATCAGCTTAAGACACTCTCACACCAACTGCATGGAGATAAAAGGCTGAATATCTTATTACCAGCTCCCCTGGGCCCTGTGGCCAAATCTTTTTGTGATTTGAGCTTAATTACCTTGAAAGAGGTGCATCGGTTTTATGAGGTTACAAATAAAAAGAAGATTTAAATCTCCCCTTGTGTGAAACTGGTCTAAGATTGAATTCTAAACAATTGTTGTTGCTCCAGCTTTGTAAAAGAGAATTGACTCACTTCTTTAAGGAGACACACAGAGCCAAGTAAAATTGTCCTTCCTGAGCCCTTAATTGGTATTAAAAATAATTATGATGATGAAAATAATAGAGGAAAGAATTACATTTCTTATGAATGGAACCCTGAAGAACACCTGCCTATCAGGGCATGTGACTCTTAATGTCCTTATAGTTTCTATTAAGTACATGTTTTATTTTTCTTACTGACTTTAGTGATTTTAACAGACGAACCCACTAAAATTGAATGGTAGAAATATCATATTTCTCATCAAATTTGACCACCATATTAAATCTTTTTGGGAACACCTAGAGAACCTCAGTTCTGGACGTTAACGTCACGCCCCTTAGAGCAAATTTAAGAGCAGGAGATATTCAGTCATCAGTTTGCTTAGCTGTGAATTACTGTGGACTGATAGATGTTTTTCTAGTGGTAGGCCACAAAGCGGGTGAATCGCCTGTATAAACGAGGCGTTTCCTTTACACCCTTTTCACCTCCACAAAAGGCAATTAAATTTCTCCCTTCTCATTACAGAAGCAGCCAAATGAATTGCCTGATTATTCAGTTTATATGAAGGACTCTTTAAGATATTTAGCAGTTAACCATTATTTAAAAAATGGAAATAATTTAGTAGAAGAATTTCCGAGTTTGCAATTTGAGTTAGGAGAATAATAACATTAGCACTACTGGGCACAGAATCTCTCTGTTGGTTTCCCTGTTGTTTGTAACAGATGACCCAGAGAATCAAAACTTGGTTCCACACTGAGCTAAATATACTTAGTGCAAAAAATAGAATTCCTTCTACAGTAATATTTCATTTAAATAAATGTTGGAAAATAAGGTGGTTAATAAGATTTTCTTTTTATACCATTAGTTCACCTATGCTGTGAGACAGCTGAAACAAAGAAGAGCTTGTTTAGAACAGACATGTAAAGCTTTTAATCTTTATTGAATTCTTTGCTCGCAGCACTGGTTTTGATCCTATATACCCTTGTAGCATATTTTATTCCAGTTGATTTTATACTTATGTGTCATAAAATTTGGCACTTTATTATGTATGCTTTCCTCTATAATATCTTAAAAACATATACATGTAACTATTTTTTAAAAACTTATCCACCATCTTTAAAATATGCAAAGTGAAAAAAAAGAAAAAAATCTGAAAACCAGTTGATAATCCAAGTTCATTAGATTTTAGATTACTCAAATACCCCTCAGAAATCACACAACTTTCTATTCCTCAACACAAAATACAGTATCTCTCACATTTTTATTAAAGTCCCATTAAACATATATGAATCCATTCCTACAAGCTTCCAAATTTCTTAAAAGGAAAATTATTAATTTTTTATTTGGTATTTCCTCTGATTTTTAGATAGTATCATACTAATTGCTTTATAATAAAACCTTTAATTGCCTATTTATACAACTTGTCAATATGTAACTTGATAATAGATAAGAAAAAATCGAAGCATACCTCATTTTATTGTGTCACTGTATTGCACTTCATAGATATTACATTTTTTATTTTTATTTTTATTTTTATTTTATTTTGCAATCGAGGGAGTTTGAAAATCCTGCATTGAGCAAGTTTATCAGTGCTATTTTTCTTTTTCTTTTTCTTTTTTTTTTTTGAGTTGGAGTCTCACTCAGTCGCCCAGACTGGAGTGCAGTGGCCGCTCCCGGCCACCGCAGCCTCACCTGCAGGGCTCCGGCGATCCTTCCGCCTCAGCCTTCCGAGTAGCCGGAATTACAGGCATGCGCTACCACACCCGACTGATTTTCTTTTTTTTTTTTTTGTAGAGATGAGGTCTCCCTGCCCAGGCGGGTCTCGAACCCGTGGGCTCAGGCAATCCACTCACCTCAGCCTCCCAAAGTCACGGGATTATAGGCTGAGCCACCGAGCCCGGCTTATCAGTGCTATTTTTCCAACAGTAGGTGCTTACTTCTCATCTCTGTATCACGTTTTGGCAATTCTTATATTATTTCTGGTTTTTAAATTATATCTGTGTTTACAGTGACCTCTGATCATTGATCTTTGATGTTACTATTGTAATTGTTTTGGGACACTGAATAAACACTGTGCGTGTTCCAGTTATTCCATCAGCCAGTTGTTCCTTCATCTCTCTCTCTCTCTCTCTCTCTCTCTCTCTCTTCGAATACCCTATTCCCTGAGATACACACAATATTGAAATAGGCCAATTAATAACCCGATGATGGTTTCCACGTGTTCAAGAGAAAGCAGAGTCACACCCCTCGCGTGTACAATCAAAAGCTAGAAATGATTAAACTTAGGAAGGTATGTCAATGTCAAAACAGGCTGAAAGGTCTCTTGTGTCAAACAGTTAAGCAAGTTGTGAACGCAAAGGAAAAGTTCTTTAAAGAAATGAAAAGTGCTACTCAAATGACGCTATGTTTTATAAGAAAGCGAGAAACCCTTATTGTGGCTGTACAGAAGTTCTACTGGTTTGGACAGAAGTTAAATGAGCCACAACATTCCCTTAAGCCAAAACCTAATTTAGAGAAAGACTCTGGCTGTCTTCAATTCTGTGAAGGCTGAGAGAGATGAGGAAGCTGCAGAAGAAAAGGTGGAAAATAGTAGAGGTTGGTTCATGAGGTTTAAGGAAAGAAGACGTTTCTATAACATAAAAGTGTGGCATGCAAGTACTAATGCAGAAAGTGCCACAAGTTATCCAGTAGATCTAGTTAAGATCATGAATAAAGATGACTCCACCAAAAAATATTTTCAATGGACATAAAACTGCCTTTTATTGGAAGAAGATTCTACCTAGGACTTTCATAATTAGAGAGAAAAAGTCTACACTGACTTCAAAGCATCAAAGAACAGGCTGACTTTTGTTAAAGACGAATACAGCTGGTGACCTTAAGTTAAAGTCAATGCTCATTTGCTTTTATGAAAATCCTGGGAAACACATAAGAACTATACTAAATCCACTCTGCCTGTCATCCATAAATAGAACAACAGTGCCTGAGCGACAGTACATCTATTTGTAGTTTTGTGGGGGTTTTTTACCTTCAGAAAACATAGCAGAAGCAGGCACATCTGTTTACAGCATGGTTTATTGAATATTTTAAGCCCACTGTTGAGAGCTAGTGCTTAGAAACAAAATTCTTTTCAAGATATTACTGTTTATTGACAATGCAACTGGTCATCAGAGAACACTGACAGATATTAGAGGAGACTGATATTGTTTCCATGCCTGCTAACACTACATCTATTCTGCAGATCATGAATCAAGAAGTTACTAAGACTTTCAAGTTTATTATTTCAGAAATACATTTCATAAGGCTATAGATGGCATAGATAGTGATTTATCTGATGGATCTGGGCAAAGAAAAAACGAAAATCCCCTGGAAATAATTTACTATTCAGAACATTTGTGACTCATAGGAAGAGGTCAACGTATCAACGTTAAGAGGAGTTTGGAAGAAGTTGATTCCAACTTTCGTGGATGACTTTGAGAAGTTTAGGATTTCAGTGGAGGAAGTCACTGCAGATGTAGTGGAAATAACAAGAGAACTAAAATTAAAAGTGAAGCCTGAAGATGTGACTGAATTGTTATGCTCTCATGATCAAAATTGAACAGATGTGGAGTTGCTTCTTAAGTATGAGCAGAGGAAGTGGTTTCTTGAGATGGAATCTACTCATGGTAAAGATGCTACGAGCACTGTTGAAATGACAACTAAGGCTTTAAAATATTACATAAACTAAGTTGAAAAAGCAGCAGTAGAGTTTGAGAGGGTTTTCTCAAAGTTTGAAAAAAGTTCTGTGGGTAAATTACTTTCAAATGGCATCACATGCTACAGAGAATTCTCTTGTGGAAGAAAGAGTCAATCAGTGTGGCACACTTCATCACTATCTTATTTTAAGAAATTTTCACAGCCATCCTAACCTTCAGGAAACACATCTTATCAGTCACCAGCCATCCACATTGAAGCAAGACCCTCCACCAGTTAAAAGATTGCAAATTGTTGAAGGCTCTGGTGATAGGTAGCATTTTTTTTTTTTTAGCAATAAAGCATTTTTTAATTTAGGTAGAAACATTAGCTTTAGACATAAAGCTATTGTGTGCTTACTAGCCCGAGTTCTAAGTGCATCAAGAAACCAAATAATTTGTATGATTCACTTTATTGCAATATTCACTTTACTGTGATGATCTGAAACTGAATCTGCAGTATCTCCAAGGTTTACCTGTATATTATCAAAAATCTTTGAGTAAGGTTCTGTAATGTTTTTATGTTTACTAGAATAACATAAAAGGAGAATCTAAATCTGCACCCCCAAATCAAATTCAGAGCAGTATCTGAAAAACACGATAGTGTCCTTAGCATAAACTTAACAAAAGAGAAAGCTGTGAAAACCAATGAGATGTATGTTTGTTTGTTTGTTTTTCAGAATCCTAGTTAATTTAATCAGTGGTAAAATGTAAGATTCAAGTTCTCTAATGTAACAGCATAAATAGTAAAGGAAGAGAGGTGGAATTTGAGTGAAGTGTGTCCCAACAGATTATTTTTTATTTCCTCGGCTTATCGAAATGCAAGAATTAGAAAGTAGAAGTTGTGATAAATTTATTCCTTTATTCAACAAACGTTTATTGAGTATCTCTTTAGGTGTGGAAGATAAAGTGCTGAGTAAAATACATGGATTTTTTTTCTTTAGGGAGTAAAAAATACAGTAGGAAGACAATCAACCATACAATAAAACCACAGAAATAACTGTGTAATTACAATTCTCATAAGGTAAAAGTGCAGAAAGCTAAGCAGGGGATGAGTTTGCTCAGATTGCTCACTGGTCAGAAGAACTTTTTCATGGTAGAAAAATGTGAAAGCTGATACACAATGTGGTGAATAAAATACTGGGCAGGGACAGCACATGTTCATGTAGAAATATGCCAGCTATTTTGAGGAACTGGAGAGAAATGAACAGTTTAATCTACATAAAGAAAATGTTTGCCATCACGTTGACATAAGATGTAAGCAAAGTTGATATCATACAAAACCTTAAAACAAATAACATATCTAAAATCTTTTATCATAAATTGGGAAGCTAGTGGCTGTTGCTTTTCTGGGGAATTGATATCCAAGTTATTTTTAAATGATAACTTTAGTTGCTGCGTAGAGAATGACCGGGGTTAGGGATTCCAGTTAGAAAGCCATTCCAATAGTCCAGTCAAGAGACAACTCTAGCTTGGACAAATGGCATTGCTAGTGGAGAGGAAATGTTGAATGTAAGCCTTTTTCCTAAGAGCTAGAGTTAATATGACTGCCAATTTATTTAATGTGGATTTAGGGGCAAAGAAGGCATCTCGACGAGGCACAGTGGCTCAGGTCTGTAATCCCAGGGAGGCAGAGGTGAGAGGGTTGTCTGAGTCCAGGAGTTCAAGACAAGCCTGGGCAGATTTATTGTAGACCTCATCTCTACAATAACTCTTAAAATTAGTCAGTCATAGTGATGCGTGCCTGTGGTTCCAGCTACTTGGAAAGGCTGAGGTGGAAGGAACACCACATTCCAGCCTGGGTGACAGTGAGATTCCTACTCAAAAAAAAAAAGAAGACATCTCAGGTACCCCTGCTCTACCAATAGGGTTTTCAGAATTGTCATTCAGTAAGCCTTAGGAAACTGGCCATTAAATTTATTTGGTGGCAGAAGCAATTCAATACTCAGTTTGGACATTTTAAGAGAAGCTTTTGAGAAAAGCAGATAAAGTTAGATAAGTATTTTAATATGTGGGCTTAGTGCTCAGAAGTGTCTAGGATGAAGATGTACATTTAGAATCCATAGACATATAGGTACATTTAAGCTCATTGGAATGACTAATACTATCTAGAAGTCATGTGTAGCATCATATATTTTGAAAATTTGCATTAATGGACAATAAAATGAATATTCGTTAAACATACAGACCACTAAAATTTTATAAAACTTTATGAAAAAAGTTTTATGGAAAAATTAATCAGAATTTAAAATAATGAAACGATAGTATAAAATAGAATAATAATTTAAAATAGTAATAATTATACCAGTGATAATAATGTAATAACAATATTTTGTTTCATTTCTTTTTAGAGAATTGTATTGTTCATGATTATTTGACAGCCTACAATGTTCAGTTAAGAGTTACTCAACTGTTCAAGAAATCAGTAAAGGATTGCTCGAATCATATAGACTGATTTTATAGCCAGTTTTTTGTTCTTGGTTTCTAGCTCTTCTGGCTAGAAAATTCAGTTTCAAAATAAAAAATCATTAGGAATAGCTACATGGCTCTGCTTGGTGGTTTTGAGAACTTATGTCAACATAGGCTAAGAAATGATGAGGCGATGACACCTTAAGACCTTATATCATTCCTTCAGCTCCTAAGTCAACTGGTACCTCTCATTCAAAAACCGGAAGTGTAGCTATTTCATACAATGAAATAGAAGTGAATGAATTCCCGGTATTCTCTAGCTGCACTGAGCTCTAAAAGTTGCAGATTCAGTTTTGTAATTATTGCAAATGTAAATATTACCCTACCTCAGACAACTGCCAGACACAGACTTTGCCATTATCAATAACTTCAGGGTTACTGTATTCTAAATCACAACCTTATGCATCCCTTCTCTGGCCACAAACATTTACCTTTCAACTTATTTCCTCTATAGTCGAAGTTCAAGGATGCTTGAACTACTCTTCAATTACTTATTTACTGAATTAACAATCTCAACTTCTGACTCCACCGATGTTTCTTCTCTACTCCTTGCCTGTTTAAAATTCCATAGTTAAGCATTATTCTCTTTCTCTTGCCTGCACCCTCGATGACCTTGCTCTTCTCTTGTTTTTGTGATTTTTTTTTCCTTAATAGAGTTACAACCGTGGCTGAATACACCTCGTTTATTACTGCACCTGTCCATCTGATTTTGTTGAGGAAAAACACATAACCACAGCATGCGACCGCATCTTGCATTCATGCCCCAAGCCTTACATTATCCCTTAATTCCATCAGACAGTTTTATTATACTTGCCTAGACCAGTTCTTCTCTCATTCTCCTATATTTCTTTTATACCTTCTCCTAAAAATCCCAACACCTTTCTCATCCTCATTCTAAACTGATAACCTTACTTCCTAATTTTTGAGGTAAAAATGAAGCAATTCTAAAAAAAACTTGCAAAGGCTCCCACAACTAGTGTACCACATATATATTCTGCTGATCCATCTATTATGATAAAGCCAGCCCTTCCCATCACGTACTGTGTCCTATCCTTTCTTTCTTACTCAGGACATAGTTCTGCCAACTTTCCCCTTTTCCTGCCAGATTATTCCATTCAGCAGACATACATGCTGTGATTCCCTTACCTAATATGAATGAATGAATGAATAAATAACACCTTCATGATCCCAATTCATCCACTAGCTATCACCTCATGTTTTTTTCATTTTCTGTAGCAAAACAATTCAGAAGAATTGACTCAGCTTGCTGCTTCCAATTTGTCTCTGATTGTCTCTTAAATCTACATCCGTCCAGTAAGGCTTCCATCCTCACACATCACTAAAACTGGTCTTGTCAATGTCTTCAGTCACCTCTACCTAGTTAAAGCTAATAATGGTCATCCTCCAGGCCTCATCTTATCTGACCAATGAGCAACTTGTGATACAGTTGATCTCTCTTTACTTGGCTTCCAGGATGCTACTGCACCTTTATGGTTTTCCTTCTGGTCAGGTCCTTTATTCTTGATTGTTTCCAGCCAAGGTCATTTGCTAAAATTCCTCTTATTATTATCCTTGTGATCTTAATGTCGTGGGTTCTAAGGATCAGTTGCTGGCTTTCTTCTCTTTGTACATTCATTTCTGTGTTGATTTCATCCAACCCCATGAGTTTTAGTGCATTCAATTTATATCTTCAGATTTCTCCAGATTACTCTAGTAAACTCTGGGCTCATATACCAACTGAAAACTAATATCTCCACTGGGATAACTCATAGTGATAGTATACTCATCATATATGAAAACAAATTCCTAACTGTTCCCTCTCTTATGGTTGTCAGATAAAATATAGAATACCTAATTACATTTGTGGTAAAAAAACAAACAACAAACAGTGTTTTAAGCATACATATATTTCAAATATTATCTAAAAATGATTTTTATTAGGGTGCCCTCTGTTTTTATTTGCCAAATATGGCAGTTCTAAAAATCTGTGCCACCCAATCTTACATAGTGAAACTGGTGACAACTTCATCTTTGTACTTGACTAGGTCAAAAATCTTAGAGTCATCTTAACATCTCCCTACCTTAACCCACACTCAATCTAGCAAGAATGACAGAATGCCTTCAGCTGACTGCCTTTTACCATCAATTCACTACCATCCTGGTTCAAGTGCCAAGCTGCTGTCACTGTTCCCTGAATTATTGCCATAGTTTCCTAACCGGTCTGCCTGCTTTCACGTCTCCTCCCTTTCACTTCCAGATAATTCTTAACACAACAGCCAAAGTCACTCTTTTGAGATGCAAGGCGGATAGTCTTACTTTTTTTGGTACAAAGCTCTACAATAGCACCTCATTTCATGCAGAGTAAAAGCCTAAATTCCTATCATGGCCCACAAATTCCATCTGATCCATCACTCACTGTGTGACCTTCCTCATCTTATCATCCCCTGGTGCTTAATTCTCCTTCTTGCTCCTTCTCAGACATAGCAGAGATGTTTCCACCTCAGTGCCTTTGTCTTTGCTGTTCCTTCAGCCCGCTTGTAGCACTCTTCTCCAGATAGCGACATAGCTAAATCTTTCATGTTTTTCCTCAGATGTCCACATTTCAATGAGGTCTAATCTGAAAATTCTATTTAAGATTGTACATATTCCCAGTCCCTTATATTTAGTCACTATTAACGCCTTTTAATTTTTCTCTTATTGCAACATTAGTCACCTTTGGATTGGCAATGTTTTATGTATGTCACTATTATATTTATTCCAAATAATGGAGCACTTTGGGAACATAGCAGGTGCTCAACTAATATTTGTTGAATAAGTCAATGAAACACATTTGATAGGGTCTTGATTCTATGATCTTAGCCCCCAAAGCATTTCTATTACATAATTTTGTAAAACGTTGGGGTAAAGAGTCACACTTAGGTATAATTTTTAAACAAATCAAAGTGTACACCAATTAGTTTTTTTTTACACAAAACTTAAACTATATCTTTTTATTTAAAAGGTTTAAAACAGGCCATGTGTGGTTGCTCATACCTGTAATCCCAGCCTTTTCAGAGGACGAGAAATCAGAAGATAGTTTGAGTCTAGGAGTTCATGACCTGCCTAGGCAATATAGTGAGACCTCATCTCAAACGAAAAATAAATAAATAAACACAATGAAAAATTAGCTGGGCATGGTGGCGTGTCCCTGTAGCTCCAGCTACTCAGGAGAATGAAGCGGAAGGATCACTTGAGCCCAGAAGGTTGAGACTGCGGTGAGCAGTAATCATGCCATACTGCACTCTAGCCTGGCAACTGCTTTGTTGATTTCATCCAATCAAATTTGATGAATAAACTGTCATTTAAAGTTAAAAATTTTTTTTAAGCAATCAAGAGGTTTACATTACTAATAAAGATAAAGGCAGACTTTAATTTTTCACTATTGATGAAAAGCAAAGAAAATGGAATTTCACATTAGTGCTTGATCTGAGAGCCAAAAACAGAGGTCTTTTTGTCAATTAAGGTAGGCTCCAAGGTCAAGGAAGCAAAAGTTACCTACGGGGAGAGGATCCAGAGCCTGGATCATGTGGCGCGTTTCTAAATTTCTATGACTGAAAAAAACCATACCCTTGGTAAACACCCTAACAATAGGAATTACCAGGCTGACTTAAAACCCAGACCACTACAACTCTGACTGGACAGAGGATCAGCCTTTCTGATAAGCTACCGCAGAACTTATACAGTTCTAGACAGCTTATTTGGAGTCTGCACACAATCTCTGTGTCCTACAGCTCATCTTTTCATGCAAAAAGCCACACTCCACCTGATTTTCATGCTAGAACCCTGCCCCAAAGTGTTCACACATTGTACGCTACACACATGTTCACACATTGTACACGCTTTTGGTTTCCCTCATGAATATGTATCGCTTTCTCCCCAACCTGCTGAACATGTCTGACATTGGCCCTCTTAGGCATAAAAGCCCACATGTCCTTCCCTCTTCAAAGAAAGAGTATATCTGGTCTTTCTCTTTTCAGCGGTCTTTTGGACAACAGCTCTAAGAAACATGCAAAGTAAATTAAAATGTGAAGAAAGCATGAGGTGAAAACCTTTTACCACAGTTCATCTGCATTCTTAAAAGCATCTCAGGTAAGATCACCTACCCAGTACAGTACTTGTTTTTTATGAATAACATTTAAAAGTTCAATGATCTTGAAAATGGAAATAGGACTTGTGGGGAAAATCATTTTTTGAAAATCTTACATTTTAAGTTTGTGAAATTATTGGAAAATTATGTACATAGTACATACATAAAATTATATATATATAAAACATGTATATATACATATATACACATATATATGAATACAGGGTATGTAAGAGTCTGCAAATTGATTTATATATGTATGAATATATATAAATTGACATTAATATATATATATCTCCTGAAGAACTCTCTCTATATAAATATATATAAATTATTTATAAATATAAATAAACACACACACACACACACACACACACATCTCATGAAGACTACTTTACAGCCCATTAGAACCCACTACACTACACTGCACTATAAGGAACACTTTATTCTCACTAGAACCCAGGGCAGACAGTTGAGAAACATTCCACGTGTAGACACTTGGATTTGTTCATTGCTATTGTCACCAGGACAGCCTTGACTGGATAGTGCAAAAACTTTAACAATTCCCACCTCTTTTTTTCAGTCTCTTACAAAAACCTGATAAGTCCTCTTTGTAGTTTTCCTCTCTGTAGGCCAGAGGCTTGAAGGATCCAGCCCCTGCCAGATAACAGAGGAAGTTCAAACCCTCTGCAAGAAGTTTAGACTGGAACAGACCAGCACGGATCAAGGCCTATGACCCCCCGTTACCTTGGGCTTATGAACATGCATGATCCTGCTAAAAATCCCTCCCCTACAGGAAAGTCTCAGCTATTTTGTGTATATGTGATGTATGGAGAAGCATGTTTATAAACTGCACTTGCGTGTTGGGACTCCAGCTATTCATGCCAACAGACCTTCCCCACCCCGTTTCTCTCATTGCTGGGGAGAAAGGATTTTCAGAGGCCAAATTCCCCTCTTCCATTCTCTGGACAGGGAATTAAAAAACAAAAACAAAAAACTTGACTGCCTTTCCAAAATGGACATTTTTTCTTTACCCCTGATCCAAAGTAGAGAAAAATCAGAGCTTACCAGTAACATGATGAGGACCTGACAAAAGGACCTGAAACATTCTTGTTATGTAATTTTAAACTCAGAAATGGCAAAGAATAGTGAAGACAATCTCAACTATGTCTGGACGATCCAGAACACGAGAAATCTCCACTCCACTCCACTCTCAGACTGGAACCCTGTGGCAGACCCGACGATCAGAAGCAAGAGTGAGGCTGTGAACCTCAGCAGTAGACAGCAGGCCCCTCAGGGCGGCACATGTCAGTGGAAACAAGGAAAAGGTGTTTGAAGCCAACACAGTCCATTCTCCAACTCCTGTACCATGTGTAAAAAGCCCTTTGCAAATTGCATCTTATTTGGTGTGTATGAAGGGGGAACCCCCCAAATCCAGAATTTATTAAAAATTGTGTATTCTTACACATTTAAACTTCATTCCCCTTCAAAGTACTCTCCATTTGATGCAATACACCCATCAAGACTTTTTTCCCACTGCTCAAAACCATTTTTGATGCCTTTTAGTGCTTCTGCTGTTTTTTTGTTTCACCTCTTCCACATCAGTGACAGGTTTCCCTTTGAGGACAAAAATAAGTCACTTGGAGTACAATCAGGGGGACAGGGAGGAAAGGGCATGGGGTCAAGGCATAATCTACACACACACACACAAACACAAATTCACTGTCGCTGAACTCAGCCTCTCACGGCAACACTAACTGGTACACTGATGTGATGGGTTGCTAGAACACTTACCTAGCGGAGAAAGCCTGTAGATAATTCTGGATTTTGGGGAATTCCCCTCGGACATTGAAGTAAACTGCAGTGGAAACACAGAAACCAAACGTAACGGAATGTGGCCACATTTTGCTACATATTAGGACCATATTATGCATCTACATCAATTTCACATGCAAACTTTAAGCAATATTAGCATTTAGCCTCTCTGCCTTTTTCCTCCACTACAGAGTTCATAAAAATGTTTCCAGTTTAAGGATTATATGTAAAAGAAAACCTGTAAAAGCAGAGTCTGATGGATAAACTGGCCTTTAGATCACCTTTAAGACAGTATTACATCAGGCAATAAAAACTTCCAGTTCAATTTCCTTTAATAGAGCTAAGTTTTCCCTTGAATAAAATTCTCTTCATTTGCTGATTGGGTAACACAGCTAATTTTAATAGAGATTGTCCCTCTGACCATCGTAAGTTTGCAGATTGCTTAGGAAATATGAATTTCGGGAGGAAGAAAGTCACCAGCAACAGTGGTATTTAGAAGAAGTAAAAGGGTAAAATGTGCATTTAGAACAAAGCAGTAACCTCTTTACTTGTACGTTAGCTCCAGGGTTATCGGGATGTCAATAACAGCTTTTTACTATGTAAATGTTTTCAAACAAAATAAGCTAAATGAGTAGCAAGGTGAATGTGGTTCCTTCCAAAACACTTATTGAGTGTTGTCTGAAAATTGAGGGGGAAAAATGATCCCCTCCCAACTCTTTTCCAAACATAGTAAACCCCAAATTTTTCCACTGCATCCAATCAGTTTGTGTTCTAATGTAATTTAGATTTCATAGTATGTAGGTCGAACACTTTTTTTTAGAATGCTGCAGAGTAACAAATGTCACGTATTTTTGTGTTATTTTATTCTACCTAGCATGCTACATTGGAGTACCTGATAAATTTTTACTTTGGTGTAGTCTAGAGGTCTCCCTTTCACACTGAAGAGATGAGCTCTTCTCTCAGAAAACAAAGACAGAGATTTACTAATGAAGTATCTGAGAATCAGGTAGGAGTAAATTTTCTCGTTTCAGAACTGTCACAGGTTCTCAGTAGTGTGGCCACTTATACAATACACATTTACTGAGCACCTTAAGGCCCAACACATTTATGAATCAACCATCCTTGAACCTCATACAATTTTCTATTCAGCTATAGGTTTTTATCTGATTCAAGGCATTTACTTATTTATTTATAAGAGGTGTGGGCATATTTTTCTTTTTTTTTTTTTTTTCCTGCTGTGATTTTTCTTATTTGGATTTTAAGATTATGCCAGAATCATAACATGAGTTGGAAAACCTTCCATCATTTTTCCTAGAATGTGAACTATTTGTTGTAAAATATTTGAGGAAAATAGCTTGCCTGTAAAATCATTTTGGACTGGAAACATTTAGGCAGTTGTGGGCCCAGAAAATGCTGTTCAAAAGTATGAAGTTTTGACGTGCTGAGAGAACTTTGAACTACAGAAGCAGTCTCAGAACCGAGATGTCTCCGACGCTGACCTGCCCTCTGTCTCTTTATCCTTTTTCTTTCCTGAAGCACCAGGAGTGGCCTTCTCTGAAGTTTCCCTTAACTGACCAAGGGAAGATCTTCCAGAGGGAATGTGATTGCCATGACCCCATCCCTGGAAGCTACATGAACCAGAGATGATTAATTCCCATTGCAGGGGAGGAAGCCACACCCAGGCAGACATTTTTCCTGTCCTGTTGAGAGCTGCTATCTGAGAGCCATTGACTGCATTACAAGACAGCCTTTGCTCCCAGTGCAGTTCCTCCCCTCGCCTTCCCACGGCTTGTCACCACCACTGTCCAAGAACTTTTAGGATCGAGTAAGTGAGAAGTTAAACCAGCAAGCTGAGTTTAATTAATTATGAATGTATTAACGCGCGGGTCAGGAACAGGCAAATGCCAGGAAAAAACTCTTGACAGATGAGTGTAGTTTGTGACAAGCTTTTATAGGTAAAATTGGCCGCATTGGCTACATAGCAACTTAGTGACCATAGCAACTATTCACTAACAGCTTGGCAATCAAAATGGGAACTTTTGATTGTTAGGGAGCTTTGATTAACTTCATGTCCTAGGTATAGCCAGTGTCCAGAAAGTCCCTGGAGTTCTACCATCAAGATATAGTTTAAGGTAGTTAAAGAGAGACCAGGTAGAAGAATTATTACACAATGGAGTTACCTTGGTTAGGTCATTAACAAAATATAAGAACAAAATAGGCAACTAAGATGGAAGCTTTAAACAAAGTGGAGTAAGCTGATTAATACTATTATTTTGCTAGTAATTTAATTTTTATTAACTGATTTAGCTTATTTCAGAACCTTCACACCCTTATTTCTTTCTGTCTTTAACTGTCTTGTCCCTCTGAGTCTCATACTCTGTGGAACTCCTGTGTGCATGTGCACACAATAAATTTGGATGCCTTTTCCCCTGCTAATCTGTTTATCATGTTTATCTGAGAGACTGAACCTTCAGAAAGTGGAACGAAATTACCTCTCACCCTAAACAGTAATTCTTTAAAAATGTATTCATAATCTGTTTGTGTTATTAGTCTATTTACAATGCAGTACCAGGACGGAGTTATTTACAGAAGCATGTAAGTCAATCAGAGGATGAGAGGGAAGCAGATGGGACAGCCTGCATGAGGGAAGCAGATATGACAGCCTGGATGATGGGATAATGCTGAAATTGTAAAGATCAGGAAGGCATAGTGAGCTCAAGAGGATAGAAAAGGGAATTTCTGGAAGAAGAACAGCATTTATGAAACCATAGAGCATGAGGAGCCCAGCTGCGGTGGCTCATACCTCTAATCCCAGCACTTTGGGAGGCGCAGGTGAGAGGATTGTCTGAGCTCACAGATTCAAAACTAACCTGGGCAACCTGGCAAGACCTTGTCTCTACAATAAATCAAAAAATTAGCCTAGCATAGTGGTGTGTGCCTGTAGTTCCAGCTACTTGGGAGGCTGAGGCAGAAGGATCTCCTGAGCTCAGCAGGTCGAGGTTGCAGTGGCCATGAGCATGCCATTGCACTCCGACCTGGGCGACAGAGTGAGACTCCAACTCAAAGAAAAAAAAAAGAATCTGAGGAAGCACATCGTTTGCCTACTGTATGATTGTTGCTTCGTAGCTGCTATGTACTTCATTCCAAGTATATTAAGTACACTTCACTGTCCCACATACCCCATATAAAAAATAAAGCTTGGAAATGTTATTCTATTAGCATAAAATTATAGTGAGTGAGAAAATGAAATTCAAACCCATTTTCACTTAATTATTCTATAATGCCTTGGAATTACAAATACAATTTTCAAAAATCTAAAGATAGCACAGAGGGCTGAAAATATGGGAAAATAGACCTAATTTTGTTGATTTACATCCTACTTCTAAGACAATTTTGTTGGGGAGGGTGGTCATAGTCTCACTCTGCTGTCCAGGCTGGAATGCAGTACCATGATCATGGCTCACTGCGGCCTTGACTTCCTGAGCTCAGGATGTCTTTTTGTCTCAGTCTCCTGAGTAGCTGGGACTACAGGTGCACAGCACCACACCCAACTAATTTTTTACTGTTTTTTGTGTAGAGATGAGGTCTCACTATTGGTGTCGTAGTTGGTTTTGAACTCCTGGGCTCAAGCAATCCTCCTGCCCAGGCTCTCAAAATACTGGAATTGCAGGCATGAACCACCACATTCGGGTGATCACTGTGATTTTGACTGTTGTAGGATACCGGTTCTATTTTATTTATGTTGATACTTTCATTTGCTAAGAAATGTAACAGTATCTTTTACTTAATTCTCCCAACAAATACGTGAACTACTTAACATTATTCCTACTCTTATAAATAAATTAAGGAATATGATGACCAAGATGATTTTAACTTTCCCCTCAGCCTGACAAAATGTTAGGCAGGTTTCTTCCTGCTTACAGGTCCCTGCCTGCTTTTTTCTTTATGCATTTACTTCAGAAAATATGAAATTTGAAATTCTTTCTCTGACCCTTTACGATTTTAATCTTCTATAACCCAGGGATGTCTTTCCCAAGGACATGGCAATCATCCCTTTTGATTTTATTTAACTTTAATTTTAATTTTCTGAGTTAGGGTTTCACTGTCACCCAGGCTGGAGTGCGGTGGCCTCGGCTAATTTAATCTTAAACCTTAAAACATGTTTTAGAAACTTCTTTTCATCATACACTCTTATCTTACTTAGAATTCCCAAGAGCTAATTTTAAAACAGTCTGACTGCAGGACTGTCCCAACTGGAGGCATCACAAGACAGTTGATCTGTAACCTGACTGCACCTGACCTATGCCATCCAGGCTTCCGGGCAGACCATCACCCAAGATATGCCATAAAGAGACAGCTTTTGCCCTGGCCCCATGTTTTCCACATCAAGTTTTCCTTTTAAACACTCATATTCCGGACAAAAAATCTGAAATGGTTTCTTTGAGGCATGAACCTGGCCATTTCCGCATCTGCCAGCTTTTGGAATAAAGCCACTTTTCTTCCACCCTGTCTCTTCTCTGGAGTTTGGCTTTGGGAATCCAGTGGCTGAGATGGTATCAGTTACACTTCTATTTCAAATGTAATTCTGTTCAACAAGCACTGACCACTGGAAATGACTTCTGGAACACAGCTTCAGCTCGGGTTTGAGATGTTACAATGCCTAACATAGGTGGTCTAGATGGCAAGTAATCTGAGCCTCAGTATCAGTCATTCAAAGCTTTTGTAATTGTCAGTGAAATTGTGTCAATTACCCTAACTGGTTAGCATATATCACATGTGTCCCTTTATGGCCATATTTCAGGGTCACTGTAGCGAACCCTCAACTTGCAAGTATAGATCCATATTTTATATTTTGCACAACTTCTCATAAGCTTCGTGTCCTTGGACAAGACTGCACAAATCACAATAATGATAGATGCTTCCTAGCTTTTTGATAAAGCCAAGCAGATTATATTTTAAAGAACTTTGATATCACATGGCTATCTAAAAGAAAGGTACTATAACTACTTGCTCGGTGGAACTCAGGGGATTTTTGAAATCAATCCCTTTTTTTTTGAGTTGGAGTCTCACTCCGTCACCCAGACTGGAGTACAGTGGCATGCTCCCAGTCACTGCAGCCTCGACCTGCTGGGCTCCAGTGATCCTTCCAGCTCATTCTTCCAAGTAGCTGGAGCCATAGGTATGCACTACCACGCCTGGTTAATTTTTGATTTATTGTAGAGACAAGGTCTCACCAAGTTCCCCGGGTGGGTCTCGAACCCTCAGGCAATCCACTCGCCTTGGCCTTCCAAATTGCTAGGATGACAGGCTGAGCCACCAAACCCGGCCTGAAATCACTCTCATTGTTGTTTAGATAAAATGTGAAGTCAGAGTTCCAAGAGGGTATTCATATTTAATGTAAAAATTAATACATTTAATTTTTTAAACAACAAGAAAAAATCACATATCCTCACCGACTCATTGAGCCTACGGCCTGCAACAAATAAGTGTCCCAAGTTTCAAATCTTGTTTGTCTTCTATTCCAGGAGGATTCCTTGTCTTCAGTTTTTTTGTGTGTGTAACTGACGTTTAAGAGATCGAGCAATTGGTAAGTCTGAGACACCACATTCTATCACAGGCTGAGGAAAGTCAATGAGAGTCATTTGTAAAAGCCAAGACTATTGATATGTAGACTTTGTACATTTATAATAGTTTTGAGATATACATTTAATGTGTGAGGACTCACTCTGAGCCCAGTTGCAGAAAACGAGTTCAGTTAGCTAAAAGTGGAAAGGGTACCCAAAGCAAACTTCAGAAAGATAGGGTGGAACTGGCTTCATAATGACTGGATGCAGGGGTGCCAAAGTCATCAAGCCTCTTTTTCTCACGTTGGATTTAGGCTCATTCTATTTGTTCTTACATTGTCTTTCATCTCCACTTCTCTGTTATGACTTCATTCTCTCAGACCAGCTGTACCCAAAATCCAAGATCATAACCACATGCTGCTTCTGGCTTTTATTCAATACAGCCTCACGAACAGAAAGAAGACTTTTCTACCAACTTACATCATACAAAATCCTGGGGAGCCGGGCTCAGTGGCTCAGCCTGTCATCCCGCACTTTGGGAGGCTGAGGTGAGTGGATTGCCTGAGCCCATGGGTTTGAGACCCGCCTGGGCAACTTGGTGAGACCTCATCTCTACAATACATCAAAAAATTAGCCGGGTGTGGTAGCGCGCGCCTGTAGTTCCAGCTACTTGGAAGGCTGAGGCGGGAGGATCGCTGGAGCCCAGCAGGTCGAGGCTGCGGTGGCCGGGAGTGGCCATGGCACTCCAGTCTGGGCGACGGAGTGAGACTCCCACTCTAAAAAAAAAAAAAAAAAAAAAAAAAAAAAAATCCTGGAGAAGAATGCTAATTGTTCTAGCTTGCGTCATGTGTTTACCCCTGGATAATGAGTGAGAGCAGAGAGAATGTGCTGTTTTGACTACTACCTGCAACATAAAGAGATATGAGAAATAGCACTAGGGGTTCTTCCACAGCAGGGTGGGAAGGAAATACGAGATTAGCAAAGCCACTGCTGTATAGGACAGCTCTCCAAATGGATTTGTTAATCTGAAAAAATTATATGACAATAAATCAAACACTGTTTCACAAATCTGGGTTTTCCATTTTTTTTTATTGGTTAAAGAATGAATTTTATTTCTCATTTCCCCAAACACTAAAATAGCACACAGCCTAGTAATGTAGCACACAATATAAACTGATATAGGCAATCAATAATCCCCCAATTATCACCAAACAACAAAAGGAGTCACCTCAAAAAAATCTTAGTGGAAAAGATAGCTCAATTCCTAGAACCTGGGAACTTTTGATAAGGGAAATCCTTGATTTGCCTCTCTGAAACTGAGATATTTCAAATAACCTCAAGGTCCTTTTAGTTTAAGGCAACACTGCTAGGGATCCCAGTTTGAGAATGGATTATTCTAAAGGAAAGCTGGATACAGCAGCTTTCACCATAGGGCATCCCTCTACATTGTGTTTCAAGTAGAAGGAAAGGGGTGTGAAAAAGGAAATCAAATTTTGTTGCAGACCAAACTCATTCTACAAAATGCAGAAATGGTCACAGCTTACTGTGAACTCAGCAAAGCTTAATACAAGAACAATGGGATAGACTTCACAGACACCCACTTACATTTGGTGATCAGAGTCCAGCTGAAGAGACACACAGGATTTGGTACCGTAGTCCTTTAATGGGTGTTGAAGACACACCAAGAGTTTCATGTGCAATCAGTATGTTCTAATCTGATATTTATACAGGCTATTGTCAATATTCCTCTGAAATGGTTCCCCAAATCTGAATGTGTTTGAAGCACAGTTTAAAACATGCTTAAAAATTTCCTTCTATCGCAGACAGCGTCTTCTGAGTTTAAACTTGACTTCCATGTTCATAGTAACATTTTCAGTCTAGAATTATTATATTTATTATACAATTACCTAAGGCCTGCTTTCAGAATTACACTTCCTTTGAAAGAATAGTGACTGAGTAAGTAACATAAAAATAAGCTATTCAAAAAAGCATACATTCTATTTTCAGACCTGCAAATTTGCTTTATATTAGTATAATTCAAGACAGGAATCTTTAGTAGGAGGCCTATATGTGCATGTGCTTATTTCTAGTTGGAAATGGGCAACTTTCTTTTTCTGCTATAAATTGAAAACTGTTGTGTACAGGAAGACTTTTGAAAACAGCCAAGAATGTCGTTTTTCTTTATCTTTGTGCTAAAACTTTAAAAGGTGTAATATACATTTAGCATAGTCTGCTTATTAAATATATTTGATAAGTCATATTAAACACCACGTACATCTGACTAAATCATGAGCTTATTATACATCAGGGCCTCTCTCTTATTCATCTTTGTTTTCTTATCCCTGTCAGGGTATCTTGCACTGGGCAGGCTCTCTATCCATGATTGCAGAAATGAATTAATAGTGGGCATTAGTATATCATTTAATGATTAATAAATATAAAAATTCTCAACTCAGAGAAATCCTGTAGAAATCACTTAGATCAGATAACTTTATTTTCTAAAAATATGGATGCTGAGTAACAATATACAATTAAAGATATATTCCTACATGTCATTTCTTTGTTTCCTTTTTTTTTTATTCTTGACCTCTTTTTTTTTTTTTTACTATAGTCCATGTTTTGCTGTTTCTTGACACCAGTGGCAATTGTGGGAAACCCATGCCCTGCCAACAACTTCCCAGCTATTTTGGGTAAACCAATGTGTGTATCTCACGTATCCTCAAGAACAAGTTCGGGCAGCCATCCCAATTTCTTTCTCTTCCATCTACTTCTCTGCCTACAACCCTTCTATGAAACTCACCGCTGTTACCTTGACTTGAGCAAGTAAATTGCTTCCACAGCTGAATTTCACTGGGCATGGATTCTTCCCAAGTATCTCTGCAATGTCTGCTCTTTATGCAATAGCCACTTGCCATGGCCAATCTGGTAAGCAGCGCTGGCTGCCATGCTTGCTTTGAAGTCCTCCTGGTCCCAGGGAAGCACTGTGCCCTGTGAACTCTTGTTTCACTGAAGGATCACTGTCTACTGGGCAGATGTGAAGATGTCTCCTTCCTTGCCTTTAGTGGTATTCTGCTATCTGGCACTAACATTGTTTTGCCCCTAGTTTTGAAAACAGTATTTCTAATGAAGCTGCAGTTTAATATTTGACTTCAGAACTCACATACTCCATGCCAACTTAGATAATTCACTATGAACTTGAAGTTTAAAAATTGGGAAAAGTGATAGAGATACGGAAGATACTACACACTGAGTGAGTTGTTAAGGGTTCTAGACTTTTTGCTACCCCAACTCGAATATTTCCTGTGTCATAAAAGAAATGATGAAAGCCACGATCATCTGTCATTTCACTGTCTAAATGTAGATAATTCTTGCAATATTAAGTGGCTTCTCTTCTACAACATTCTTTCCGGAAAAATCTCCTTTCCTCTCACAGTGAAGTCTTCCCTAGCTTCCCTCCACCTGATCCCAAAATGTTGTATTGGGGACGTCATGAGCTGAATTTTGTGGCCTCAAAATTCTTATGAGTAAGTCCTCATCTCCAGGACCTCGGAATGTGACTTTATTTGGATATGAAGTCTTTAAAGTGGTAATTACATTACAATGACATCATTTGGGTGAGCTCTAATTCAATATGACTGGTGTTCTCATAAGGAGAGAAAATTAGGGCATAGAAGAAAACTCATGTGAAGAGACAGGGAGAAAATGGCCATCTGAAAGCAAAGAAGAGAGATCTCAGAAGAAATCAACCCCACTGACACGTTGATCTTGAACTTCTAAGTCTCCAGAATGGTAAGATAGATTTCTGCTGTTTAAGCCACCCACTCTGTAAAACTTGGTTGTGGCAGCCCAAGAAAACTAACACAGGGCCTCTCTCTCTTCTCTAAATAGTCTCTTGATAGGGGAGTTTATCTAATCCCATAGCTTTCATATCATTTCTGGGATAAAATGAATAAAATATATTTTTGTGAGTTTTTTGAAGAGTTAAGTATGATCTGAATATCTAATAAACATGACATGACTTTGTTTAGATGCTTTAACAACGTCATATTTTTTTAATTTTTTTTTTGAGTTGGAGTCTCACTCTGTCGCCCAGGCAGGAGTGCAGTGGCACGCTCCCGGCCACCACAGCCTCAACCTGCTGGGATCCAGCAATCCTTCCGCCTCAGCCTTCCAAGTAGGTGGAACTACAGGCATGCACCACCATACCCGGCTAATTTTGTGATTTGTTGCAGAGATGAGGTCTCGCCAAGTTGCCAAGCTGGTCTTTAACCCTGGGCTCACGCAACCCACTCACCTCAGCCTCCCAAAGTGGGGGATTACAGGCTGAGCCACTGAGCCCGGCTTGAATGTCTAACACCGTATATGCTTTTATTTGCTTTCTGAAAGTTGATTACTCTTTAGAAGTGTGCCTAAATAAGCAATTTCATATATATATTTGTGTGTGTGCACCCCCAAATAGTTCGTACATAAGTTAAATGGCTTACCCAAGTCAATACTCAAATGTACCTATTTATAAATCCAAAGTTGTTATAGGTACAATAGCCTACAGTCGATTTTAGATTTCCATCAAATTTACACTTTGATTTGAGAAGATTGTGTGTCTCAATGTGTTTCTTTATGGCTCCCTAACCAGGGCAGTGTCTTCTGCGTGTGGTGGGGTTATAAACTGTAGACCAAGCTATTTGGATCGGTGATGTTTTTAATTAACACACAGAAGGTCATGTGGGTGCCCAGGAGTTGCCCATGGCAGATGCTTTGGATTCAATCGCTATTAATCACTAAAGTTTCACTGGGCTTTGCAAGTGTGGAGAGGAAACAGTGGGTTTTTCGACACAGCCCATTGAAGTCATTCTTCTTCTTTTTTTTTTTTTTTTGAGTTGGAGTCTCACTCTGTCGCCCAGACTGAGTGCAGTGGCCGCTCCCGGCCACCGCAGCCTTGACCTGCTGGGCTCCGGCGATCCTTCCACCTCAGCCTTCCAAGTAGCTGGAACTATAGGGGCCCACTACCACGCCCGGCTCATTCTGATTTATTGTAGAGATGAGGTCTTGCTGCCCAGGCGGGTCTCGAACCCGCAGACTCCGGCCATCCACTCACCTCAGCCTCCCAAAGGCGCGGGATTACAGGCTGAGACACCGAGCCCGGCTGAAGTCATTCTTCTTGTCCATTAACTCTTATGAGATCATGATGCTAATGCTTTCCCATGAGGACTATGTATCTTTCTTTCTGTGCACTGTGTGCTTCTGGGGTTCGCAGAGTCTGGTCTGGATCACAGCCACTTTGGTGTATCACACTCTTCACTGATGGAAGCATTCCTGTTTAGTGTGACAGAAAATACATGGCAATCCCAGGAGCAAGAAAATAAGCTCAGTTATCACAACCATTAAAAAAAATGTTATGATTCGTTATATCTGGCCTAGGACTAAGCTATCTGTCTGTCTCTACAGTGAAACTTTAAAATACTACCATAGTTTTTGAATTTGGATCAAACCTTAAATATTTCCTTTCTTGCTCTTGTATAGGCTCCACAAAGTGCTATTTGAAATGATGGCTAGAATTTTTATAAGACTTAAGATGGTTCATTGATTAACTTATTCCCATAATGTATAAGAAATAACTTGTAAAGCAAGGTTGGAGAGTCGACGCCGTTGGTCATGTTGGTCCAGATCCAAAAACCGTGCATGATGGAATGGAAGCAATGTGTGAGTTTCAATTTGTCTTAACTGGATTTGGAATTAGATGGATATCACCAAACAATTACACAATAACCGAACTGACCTCATTTTTCCTCCTTATGCACAGCTAACCAAGTTGATGTTCAATAAATGATCACTTGGCTACCAACTTTCAAGCCAACACTTCCATCCTCTTTATTGTTTCTGCTATGACTGTGCAGGTCAATTCAATTGAGCAAATATTTTATGACTTCCAATAAATTGCAAACTCATGAGGCCATAGATGTTCCAAAAATAAGCATAGAAAGAAATAAAAATATTTTGCCTTTGAGATTATGAAAAATAGTACAGATGGCAAAACCTGAAAGCTAACAGATATACAGGCAATATACAGTAAATATGGTAAGGTGAGTCAAGCAAATTGGTATCGAAGTGTGACACCCCTTTGCATATAGAACCCAACACTTTAAGCATGCCATTCAAAACGATTGTAAAGTGCAACTGAACACATACTGGTTGACCTTGGACTATTTTTTTTTTAAGATGTGGGTTACAGTTCACGTTTAGGTATACAAACGATGATTATGCATGCACCCTTGCTGATGAGGTGTGCCCCTCCCTCCCCTAGCAGTTTTCCTCAACTGTCAATCCCCCCACCCCCGGCAGTTTCCCACTACTGCCAATCCCTTTCTCATAGTATTATGATAATTGTTCAAGGTCTGCTTATGAGTGAGAACATATGGTACTCTGTTCTTTGTTTCTGTGATAGATCACTGAGTATGATAGATAAATCCATCCAAGTTGCTGCAAAGTCCATATGTTTGTCCTTCTTTATGGCTGTGTAATATTCCATTGTGTATATGTACCAGTTTTTTAATCCAGTCCAACTTCGATAGGTAGTGTGGTTGGTTCCATGTTTTTGCTATTGTGAATAGAGCTGTAACAAACATATGTGTGCAGGTATCTTTTTTGGAAAATGATTTGAGTTCCTCTGGGTGTATTCCCAATAGGGGAATTGCTGGCTCATATGGAAGGTCAATTTCTAGTTCTTTCAGAAATCACCACACTGTCTTCCAAAGAGCTTGCACCAGTTTGCACTCCCACCAGCAATATAGAAACGTTCCTTTTTCTCCACATCCTCGCTACCATCTGTTGTTGTTTGTTTTATTAATGATGGCCATTCTTACTGAGGTTAGGTGGTATCTCACTGTGGTTTTAATTTTCATTTCTCTGTTGATTAGTGAGGCTGAGCACTTTGTCATGTGACTGTTGGCTGCCCAAATACCTTCTTTTGAGAAGTGTCCATTCATGTCTTTTGGATCTTAGCTTTTTAAAAAAAAATTCTTTTCACATGCTAATGAGAAAGAGTGACCAGAAAATACATTTTTTTTTTTTTTTTGAGTTGGAGTCTCACTCTGTCGCCTAGACTGGAGTGCAGTGGACACTCCCGGCCACCGCAGCCTTGACCTGCTGGGCTCTGGCGATCCTTCTGCCTCAGCCTTCCAAGTAACCGGAACTACAGGCGCACGCTACCACGCCCGGCTGATTTTTTTATTTATTGTAGAGATGAGGTCTCGCTGCCCAGGCGGGTCTTGAACCCGTGGGCTCAGGCAATCCACTCACCTCAGCCTCCCAAAGGCGCGGGATTACAGGCTGAGCCACCGAGCCCGGCTAGAAAATACATTTTTGAAGATCATTTAGAATGACTGCATTCTATAGAATTTTTAGAGAGGCGTGTCAAAGATTGCTTTAATGGTACTGTTAATCAAAAATAGTAAGTTAAAAAAATAGAAGAGAGAGAGAGATTTTAGTCCAATGGGTTGAAGAAGAGAAAAAGTAATAAAACAAATTATTTGGTATATTGACATTGAGGTATCATCTTGTCATCCATGTGAAAATGTTCAGGCATAGATTGGAAATTTATATCCGGAGCCTTGGGAGAAAATATTAGGCCTGAATAATTAGATTTAGAAGGCATTGCCTTAGAAATTCTATTTGAAATTTAAAAAAATCTAATGGAAGCAAATAAAGTGAAGCACAGTAAAGTAAACTCGCAGCTTAGGAGTTTCTACAATTAATTGGCAATTGGTATAATAGAAAGCTGTGAAGAACACACACAAGTACTCATCTGGAAACCTGGCGAAAAAAGGAGAGATGTAAGGGAGAGTTTGAAAAACCAAGGGCTCTTTAATTCTATCCACAGCAAGAGAAAAATCAAAGATTATGAAGTGAAAAAAATGGCCTTGAATGGACAGCAAACCTGGACAGTGCTTCTTCCCCAAGTTTCAGTAGAAAGTATGGGCAAAAAAAAAATGCCTTGATACCAAGGCATTGGTCTCAAGTTGATGCTAAAATAAGGTGGAGTTTTCTTTCAAGACACTTGACGTAGAATTGAAGAAACCAGTTGAAAACAAGTAATGTACTCCAAATTTCTTATCTGTAAATGGAGATTATTGTAACCTATATTTAAAAATTGTTGTTGTGTGGCCGGGCACAGTGGCTCACACCTGTAATCCCAGCACGTGGGAAGGCCAAAGTGAGAGAGTTGCTTGAGCCCAGGAGTTCAAGACCAGCCTGAGCAGCAGAGTGAGAACTTATCTCTGCAAAAGGTCAAAAAAATTAGTTGGGCATTGTGTCACTCACCCTAGGCAGTCCCAGCTACTGAGAGGCTGAGGTGGAAGGGTAGGCTGAGCTTAAAATGTCGAGCTTCGGCAACAGAGTGAAACAAATGAAGACATACGAGCAACCAACAGAAACATGAAAAAATGTTCAGCCTCACTCGTCATCAAGGAGATGCAAATTAAAACCACACTGAGATACCACCTAACTCCAGTCAGAACGGCCGTCATCAATAACTCAAAAAAACAACAGATGCTGGAGAGGGTGTGGGGAAAAGGGAACACTTCTACACTGTTGGTGGGAGTATAAATTGGTATAGCCTCTACGGAAAATAGTGTGACGATTCCTAAAAGCTCTAAAAATCGACCTTCCCTATGACCCTGCAATCCCCCTACTGGGAATATACCTGGAAGAACTCAAATCACTCTATAAAAAAGATACCTGTACATGTATATTTATCTCAGCCTTGTTCACAATAGCAAGAACATGGAACCAATCGTGCTGCCCATCAACAGAGGACTGGATAAAAAAAATGTGGTACATATACATGATGGAATATTACGCAGCCGTAAAGAAGAACAAAATCATGAACTTCACAGCAACCTGGAAAGAATTAGTCTATACTACTGAGTAATCTTTCACAGAAGCAAAGAGCTGAGTATCAAACGTTCTCACTCATAAGCGGACCTTGAACAACTACTGTAATACTATAAGTAAAGTATTGACAGTAGCAGGAAACTGTGTGTGTGGGGGGGTGGATTGACAGTAATCGATATCTGCCTGGGGACAAGGGGGCACACCTCATCAACAAGGGTACCTGCACAATGAGTATTTGCATACCTAACCCTGAATTGTACCCCACAATTTTAAAATAAAAATTAAGAGGTGGGGGAAGAAAAAACCGTTGTAAAGATTAGAGAGATTCCAGTACCATCTAAGAACATAAGGTCTTGCTAAATACTATTCTCTCTTACCATTTTAGCTACTATAGCATTCAGTTTCTCCTTTGCATATTTGGTCACCAACCGTTCCTTTCTTTTTTCTCTTGCTCAGCCTCCCATTTCTAGGTAAGTCCCCCTTGGCTAGTGTCGACTGAGTCTACTAGACCATGGGGCTTCAGCTGGCCTCCACCATCCCTCCAGCGGGAAATTCTGGTGTTTGAGACACTGGTTTCTCAGATAAATGAAACAGACAGATGGGTACAGCTCCATCTTTTAAGAAAGTCATTTGGGTTGAACAATGATACTTTTTTCTGCCACATTTTTTTGGCATGCTACTGATTCTTCTGGGTACTGTTGCCGAATTCTTTAAGTATCAATGGAAAGCCATGAGCTATGGTGAGGTTGCAGAAATAAGGCTTCCTTACCTTTTCATGGATGGTTTTTCTAGAGGGGAGTAGAAAAAAATGGCCTTGAAGACTAACATTCAAAGCCAGAGGTTTTGTTCCCAGCTGATGAGCTTCTGAGAGGTAGTCCAGTGACGAGACTTCTGAATGACACCTTTCCATGTTCAGAATCATATATCTTTTTCCTTACCTATATGTATGGTTTTTTTCTTCACTTTTTTAAAAATGATTTTGTGCACTTTCTAAGCAAGGTAATGGCTGACCTTTGTTCCCAAATATCTTTTTAAGGATGTCTGTGCAATAACCACCTTAGAAGATATAGTACAACTCTCTTTTGGAACCTCCAGGGCAGAAATCTCTTTTTTTCTTTCCCAGCTTTTAGATGCTACCCAGATTCCTTGGCTTGTGGCCACCATTCTCCTGTTTTTAAAGCCAGCTGCAGTACACTTTTCTATTTTTCTGTAGTCACCTCTTCCTGTGATCACATCCAGGAATGATTCTCCACTGTGGAATTAGATGGGGCCCATTCAGTTAATCTATGATAATCTCCTCAACTCTACAAAGACTCCTAGCCCATGTAATTTTTTCCCCCAGAGTTTATTGGAGAAAGAAGAGAGAAAAGAAAGAGTGAGAAACCACCCGTGCCATGTCACTTAACATATCTCACAGGTCCTGGGGATTAAGACGTGTTTGGGCGGAGGCACCATTCTGCTTATCACAGGGAGAATAATTCTTTCCTTGTGCAGGACAGTCTCTCACATCACAGATGAAGATCCCTCACTTGCACACGTTCAGTACCAGTTGGATGACTGGACTTGGTCTCTCCAGTTTTGCACACACTCTTTAGAAAGGCAAGATCACCCACTGGGTTGGTCGATCTCCTTAGCTCTTTTCACTTTAAAATTCTCGGTACACACTTCAGATGTGTGTCTCTCCACTGGACATATGGATAATAATTGTTTTTAAATAATAATCTTGTTACTTCTATCCAGTATTAAATGTTCAGACATCCTAGAATAGAGGGTGAGAAGTCACATATTGAATGCAGGCACTTCCTTTGTTATAAAGGACAAATTAAAAAATGGAGATTTTTGTCTAGTGATGTTTGTGGAGACTTGTAACTGTCTTTTAACACCAAGTAACTTGGAAAATAGGCAGTCTCCGCAATTTTCAAATGGCTTATGCATCTAAAACTTGAATATTGCTTGCTATTCGCTAAGCTACTCCCAGTGAGAGGTCGGGAGTTCTTGAACTTCTTTTTTGCCCATTGGTGTGACTATGATGCACTATAATATATTACGAATGAGATCCATATAGCAAGTATGAAAAAAAAAATCACGTGATTCCTCGTATTTATCTTTTGGGCATAATGTATCACCTATTTTCCCTTATCATGAACAATGCACTTCTATCACAGAACTTCTATCAAAGAACCTGATAAAAATATTTCTCTCCTTTACTGCTTTAGACTGCCTTGAATGTTTCTAAGACATGGTGATCTTGAATAATACTCGAAGTTGTGGCAAGATGGCAAATGATGTGAAGACATAGAACACGTGACAATGAAATCTCCTTCCATTTCAGTTAACACTGTGTTCGTTGGGACCACAAATTTATTATAAGCATGGCGGAGGGATAAAATTGTTCAGCGAGCTGAACTGAAGCAAGCAAGCTCTTCAAATTATTTTAATCTCTTTTCCCCATGAGGGAAATGTACGTTTTAAACATGCGATGAAAGAAACTTTTTTTATTATCTTCTACCAATGAGCCTTAAAGTTTTGAGAAAAAAATTAAACCCCTTTACCTGCATTTTTTACTTGCATTATATATGTTTGAATGCGTATATTAACATTGTTAGCATCCATGCCATTGTTTATGAATTAAAGAAAAATGAAAGAAAAGAGTAAGAAGTGATGAAAACTTGGATAATAAAAATAAATTTTATTATACTATCACAGTTTGTTGCAGGGTTTCTGAAGCTTAGCATTATGAATATTTGGACTAGATAATTCTTCGCTGTGAGGAGCTGTTTTGTTCTTAATAGAATTTTAGTAACATCCTTTTTGACTCAGCAGATGTCGGAGCAAATTTCTCCACCAGTAGTGACCATCAAAAATATATACCCAGACAATACAAGATGTTCTTTCAAGGGTAAAATTCCAACAGTTGAGAACCACCAGTTTAAAGCTTGATAGTTTTTCTAAGTATTTCTCTATGCTTTGTCTCATTCTAATGTCACATGAATCCTATGAAATAAGTGACGTGCTTTACAAATGAGGATAATAAATCTTAGGGAAGATAAGTAATTTCTCCAAGTAACACAGCTATTTAATGGTACAACTAAGATGGCAATTCTATCTTTTGTCTTCAAGATAGTGAGTTTTTCTCTTGACCAATGTTTTTCTTTCTTTTTATTATTATTTTATTATAAAGATATGGGGTACAATTCAGGGCTAGGTATACAAACATTGATTATGCAGGTACCTCTGTCGATGAGGTATGCCCCTCCCTCCCCTAGCAGTTTCTCTCAACTGCCAGACCAATGTTTTTCAAACTTTGGTATGAATCAAAATAAACACAAAGTGTTAGGACCCATCTCCAGAGTGTTCAATTCATGAGATCCAGATTAGACACCAATAATCTGCATTTCCAACAAGCTCCTAGGTGATGTTGATGTGCTATTCCAGGGATAACACTTTGAGATTTATTGGGCTACACTCTCTTGTTGTTAAAATTCAGAAAACAGAATATAGACTCAATTGAAATACAGCTTGCTTCCGATTTGACAGGGTGTCCAACCACTTCCAAACTGCACAACCTTTACCCTGGCCATGAATAATTTTCAGAATTTCAGTTTCCTCTGTCTGTGGAGGACTGTGACAATAGGCAATGAGTTTGTGACAATAGTTGTCAAGAATGACTCTGAAAGGTATTACGCCGAAGTCCATAACTTAAGTTCATGTGCCGAATGCCTTCCTTGAAATAATTTTTGCAAAAATGAAAAGCTGACTCAGATGAATATAGGTTTTTAAGCTAATTCACCGTATAACTTTAGGAAATTTATTTCAGCTCTCCCTTTGAGTTTTAATTACCTTATATATAACATAAGGGTTTTTGAAAATAGGTGATCAGCTCCAACAGTCTATGTTCCCTTATGGCTGTAACATTTTTAATGCATTTAAGTTAAGATCAAAAGGTCAATGACATTTTTTATAATTCTTTCCATGGGTACCTGGGTAGCCATGCATTTATATTGCAAATGCACTGTTTTCAGTAAACTTCAGGTGGATCTCAAGCCCTCGTCTTTTTCCTCATCAACCAGTTGAGAAATTTCTCATTTCTTTGTTTGAGTATATCTGCAGCACTCTCTTCAGGAGTAAATGTTGTCTTCAAATCTTGTTCTCAAGTTCTTACTACCGAATTTAAGAAGCTTTACTGCTTTCAATATTAATGGGTCAATCAAAAGAGTCTAAAATGTAATTATGCAGTAATTTGATATAAAGATCCTGAGAAAGATTCTTTATCAGGAAATTGTGGCTGGGCGTGGTGGCTCAAGCCTGCAATCCCAGCACTTTGGAAGGCCAAGATGAGAGGATTGCTTGAGCCTACAGGTTCGAGACCGGCCTGGACAACATGGTGAGAACTCGTCTCTACAATAAATCAAAAAATCAGTTGGGCATGGTAGTGCATGCCTGTATTTCTGGCAACATGGAAGACTGAGGTGGAAGGATCGCCAGAGCCCAGCAGGTCGAGACTGTAGTGGCTGGGAGTGTGCCACTGCACTCCAGCTTGGGTGACAGGGTGAGATTCCAACTCAAAAAAAAAAAGATCAGGAAAGTTTTCTTCTTCTTCAGTTGATATAAATAAATGTGTAGTTTAACTAAAGAAAGTATCTTCATTCTTTGACAACATAAAGACATTATTCTTTCTCTGATAATTTCAGTCAGAGAACATTTTTGTCACCTGTGTATAATATTAGAAACCATTGTATTGGTCATGTAAATTTCCATCAGCTTTTAAATTTCACTTCTCTGTAAGTGATAGATCAAGAAGAGATCAAATAATTTAGATGAGAAATGAAGTAATGACAATAAGATGGAGACCTTCTCTGGGCTTTGTATTTGCTTTACCTGTGACTAACAGTCTGTATTTTTTTTCCAGCAAAGATTATATGGGAATAAGAGGTCTCTGGGCAATGAGGTGATGAAAACCAAATGAAGACCATTTCTATACTTTTCCTAAAAATAAATGCAAATTGTTAGCAATTTATCTAAATCATCCTAAATTTCTCTAATACAGAAACTACTACTGTTAGCCATAAATCATCTCAGTTTCAGAAAAGCATTACCTAGGACAATGGCAGGTTGTACAAGTGGAAAAATAATAGAAAATTGTAACAAAATATTTTATTGTTTTTTATAGTCATTAGAACTATGTTCAGGCAAAAGCTTATCATATTAACATTGATGTAAAAACAATGTAAGTACATTGGAGAACAGTGGTCCACCACAAGCAGGACCACCTTGGATTGGAGTCCTGGCTTTGCAACCCACAGGTTGTATAGTCTAGAACATGTTACTTGATTTCTCAATCTTTTAACTTTCTCATCTGCAAAATGTGGGTAAAAGTAGCACCTATCTCAGCAATTGTGTTATGTGTGAGGAAGATTTATTGTAACTTGTATGACACATAATCATTTTCAATAATTATATATAGGGTGCCAAAAATATGTATACACATTTTAAGTATGGCATTTGCTCAAAAGATGGCATTAATCAAAGAAATGCTAACATCACCATGCGACAGGCAGGACAGTCAAAGAAAATGGCAGAAACACACTTGAGCAAATGTCATATTACACATTGCTACCATAATTCAATTCAACTTGAAAAAGTAATATATAGATAACATCTCCTAAAATGTGTGTGCTTTTGGGGGCACTCTGTATTATAATTGCTAAAGCAGCAATATTTGTTAAGTTTCTTATTTTGTGTCCTCCTTGTTTAAGATTCATAATACAATAATGGCAAAAATAAATTAATTTGGATTCAAATATATTTCACACTTCAGACAGATTTTTCTTCACTTGGACTTAACTGATTTCAACAAGTTTTACTACAAAGCTATAAAGATTCAAAAAGAAAACAGAAAGAAAGAAAGTAAAAAGTTAAATGTGTTTAGGTAACTTTGTGATGGTGTGAAAGTAAAATGCATTCAGTAGAAAAAAAAAGTAACAAACCCACTTCCATATTAGATGGTCTTCAGTTTTTTTCATTTTTCTTTTCTCACCCAAGGGGTAGGGTACTAGCATTCTACTATAAAACGTTCTTTAATTTGTCAAACACGTCCATTAAAAATATATATGAATAGCCGGGCTCGGTGGCTCAGCCTGTCATCCCGCGCCTTTGGGAGGCTGAGGTGAGTGGATTGCCTGAGCCTGCGGGTTCGAAACCCGTCTGGGCAGTGAGACCTCATCTCTACAATAAATCAAATAAAAAAATCAGCCGGGCGTGGGAGCGCATGCCTGTAATTCTGGCTACTTGGAAGGCTGAGGCGGAGGATCACTGGAGCCTAGCAGGTCGAGGCTGCAGTGGCTGGGAGCAGCCACTGCCCTCCAGTCTGGGTGACAGAGTGAGACTCCAACTCAAAGAAAAAAAAAAAAATATATATATATATATATGAACAACAGCAAAAAAAGAAATATTCTCATCCGTAAAATGGTAATCATAAAACTTGTTTATCTATTTTTATAGCCATATTGGGGACAATAATATAAGACTATTGCTCTATTATCTCATTCGAGCACATTTCAAGCGAGTAAATAAGAGATTCTGATGAACGTAACCACAGCATTTAAAGAACAAACAAAGGACTTAGGTGTTAAATGACAGGATTGAGCATGTGCAGAAATTATCTCAGAAAAAGTCCACTCAAAAGGAGATTTTTAATTGTGTGACGGTAACACAATATTTGGATACTACTACAAGTACAGCCAAGGTGAACATCACCTTTAAATAACTAACTGGTTGCTTTGAACCTGCCTGCCATAAAGCATTTTGATGCAAAGCACTATTGATAACTGACAAATATTAGAAAAAAAAAAATTGGGCAATAAGAATGTGTCAGTGGGTTCACGGTATCTCTCAGGGACATGGGATTCTGATTTTAGTAGCCAAAGTCAATTTTCTGTCTGGGTTCTCAAACCCAAGTGCTCTTATTAGTCATTATGGCAGAGTGAAGAAATGAAGTGTAAAATGTGTATGAGAATAGGATTAAAGGAAAGACAAATTTCCTCTCTAGAGATATTCAAACTTAAAATCCTTCAGTACCATGTGGGGGTAAACAAAATGCTTTTAATAGCCAGATTAGCTCCCTGAACTAATTATGGGCATAAAGATTAAAATTCCAGACATTCCTAGAGTAGGGAAGTATGTGCAAATTTAGATCCATAATTAATTCCTTGTCTGTTCTTGCAGCTGAGAGCCTACAATAAAATCTATAAAATGTAGATTTCACATACTAGAGAGAGAAAATACGAAACTTTACTTTTTCTTGTCATATCTAAATATGAAGGGATTACAACTACCCCAAATTCACTTAGGAAAAACCTTCACAAGCAGTAAGAGAATGCTCAATATGCATGAAAGTTTTGCTATTAGTAAAAATAGAAGTTAAAAGAACAAAGTGGAAAAGAATACCTTTACTGAAATCTTTCAATCACTTCATTCTCATTGATTTGCTTTTTAAGTTCTCCTCAATCACCTTGAAAAAAACTAGCAATCTAACCGAAACTATCCACTACTTGCCTGTAAATGTAGAAGTGCCTATTAACTTTGGATTTTAGTCACATTATTTCTCATCAAAACCTTGTAATTTGATATACTGCCACAAATTCTCACGCCACATCAAAGTCTGAATGGCAAGGCACACTCTGTTAGTAAAAACGATAGTAGTAGTAACTATCATTTATTGAGCACTTAATGTAGGCCTAGCATTTTACATATAGCATTTCATTTTATTCTCCTACTGAAAGGGTGAAATGCCAACATGGAATAATTTACTGAAATTATTTTAGTTAATGTGCAGACATTTTTTTATTTTTTTGAGTTGGAATCTCACTCTGTCTCCCAGACTGGAGTGCAGTGGCCGCTCCTGGCCACCGCGGCCTCGACCTGCTGGGCTCCGGCAATCCTTCCGCCTCAGCG